>NC_057795.1:607111748-607411748 GCF_018294505.1 Triticum aestivum | reverse complement strand
TAAAAATTAACAACTTCGAAGGCACAATTCCGAAGGTGGTGACCGGTCAAAGAATCAAACATTATATCTTAGGTAATCCAATAAATGTTGAAACTAAGTTTATTGAAACCGTAACCCCGGAGGAATACATAAGGGACACTTTCCAGAACGTTTCAGACTCCGAAAAGGAATAGGTATGTGGTAAGGTAAGTAAACCGACTCCAAAACAGTTCTAATAGCAATTTTTCTCCGTTTTGGAATATTTAAGAAAATAGGAAAATAGGAAGTAGTCCGAGAAGGACACGAGGCGTCCACGAGGTGCCCCCTGCCTCGTGGGCACCTCATGTGCTCTTCGGACTCCATTTTATTGCACGATACCTCTTTTGGTTGGTAAAAATTCATTATATAATCTCCCGAAGGTTTTGACCACCGTATCACGCAAATATCCTCTGTCTTTGTTTCGAGTTGTTTCTGTCGCAAATTAGAGCAACATGTTGTCCCAGGATTCGGAGTGAGAAAGCTATCACTACTAGGGAAAAGCTTATACACAGATGCTTACTAGTAGCGCGGGTTTATACCCCTCGCTACTGCTACTTACTAGTAGCGCGGGTTTTTACCCCTCGCTACTACTAAGTTGGTAGTACTAGCGCGGGTTTTTAACCCTTGCTACTACTAAGCGGTCTCTACTGTGCCCCCCCCCCTGGGACATGCCATAGTAGTAGCGAGGGTTATAAACCCACGCTACTACTAAGTTTATAGTAGTATAGCAAGTTTTTACCCCTCACTACTACTAAGCAATCTCTATCGTGCCCCCCGGGACATGTCATAGTAGTAGCAAGGGGTAAAAACCCACGCTACTACTAAGTACTGTGTTTTTTAACAGCCCTAAAATCCCCATCTCGTCGTCCAAATCACTCCTCTCCCCCGTCCCTCTCCCCCATCCCTCTCCCCATCCCTCTCCTCCTCCTCTCTCTCTCTCTCTCCATAGCGCTCCTACACATGCGTGTCTCCTCCTCCACGGCAACTGCTGGCCTCGCGCCGCGACATCTCCCTCAAATCCGGCGACCTGCTCTTCCATCGTAGCCCCTCCTTCCTCCTCCTCCTCCTCCTCCTCCTCCTCCTCCTCCTCATCCTCCTCCTCCTCCGCTGCTGGAAGGAGAGGAAGATCCAGCAGAGCGCCGCCCATGACGCTGGCCAGATCTCTAATGGACAACCCATGGCGTCATCTAGGGTTTCGGCTCCAACTCCGGTGGCCACTTGTGAGTTGCTGCACCTACTCCTCTCTATCTCTCTCTTCCTCTTCTAATCTTTATCTTATTTTTTGTAGTAGCAGCAAAGGAGAGGTGTGGAGAAGAGTTGGATGGGGAAGCACCATATCCATGGACGACTTCATCCCCTCCAGGATCAACATCGACCATTGATGAAGAGTACGATGACGCCTAGCAGCAGCAGCCATGGCTAGAATTTTTTTTATTTCCTAATTAGTTAGCAGTGGCGAGGGTCCAGAACCACCCTACTACTAGTTAGTAGTAGCGCGGGTGCTATCCATGCTACTACTAACGGACATAGTAGTAGCGCGGGTGGCACCCGCGCTACTACTACCTGTTAGCTGTAGCACTGTATCAGTAGCGCGGGAACCCGCTCTACTGATATATCTAAAACCCGCGCTACTGCTAGGATTTTCCCTAGTAGAGTATGTGGTTGATTACCTTGTAGACCCTAAAGTCTACGGGGACTTGGAGCACTATGGTTGGACCACTAAGGAAGAAGAAGACTATGAGTCTAAGGGAAAGGAGGAGACAAGCTAAAATGAAGAACAAGTCCCATTACCTCAACCTGGGGACATGCATGTGGAGTTTAAAAAGTCAAGCCTCCCTGATAGAGCAAAGAAACCTAAGATCGAGTTTATCCCTTTTCGTCTCTTGCAGGAGAACAAACTAGAACTATGCAAAAGAATATTAAGCCTTGAAGAGGAGATCGATGATCTAAGGGAGCAAAATTCCATCCTCAAACGCAAATTAAGGAAGAAGCCTACATCATCAACAACTCCATCATCGCCACCTCCGAAGAGGGAGAAATAATCACATGGGTATGGGAACTCCCCTTGGCAACTGCCATGCTTGGGGGAGGTGCCCCGGTATCATATCACCATCACACTCCTATCTTTACCGTTTTTCTTAGTTCCTTCCTCTTAGTAATATCTTGATCTAGTAGAATAAAGTTTTGGTATGATTTAGTTTTGATTTTTGCCTTATGATCCTTCTATGTAATCAAGTCCGTGAGCTATCTATAATAAAGATTAGTGTTGAGTCAAGGGCTTTGCTATCTTGCTATAATCTTAAGGGATTAAAAATAGAAGAAGTATAAAAAGAAATAAAGAGATCATATTGATCTTATGGAGAGTAATGACTTCACATATAAATATAATGATGAATAAAAGTTGTGGACAGTTGGCAAACATAGTTTTGGTCATCAATGCAATTAATAGGAAGTAATAAAGAAAGAGAGGTTCTCACATATAAATATACTATCTTGGACATCTTTTATGATTGTGATCACTCATTAAAATATGAAATGCTAAAGAGTTGACGTTGGACAAGGAAGATAACTTAATGGGTGTTTCTCATATCCGAAATAAAGTATATTGTCATGGATCGTCCAACATGTTGAGCTTGCCTTTCCCTCTTATGCTAGCCAAATTCCTTGCACCAAGTAGAGATACTACTTGTGCTTCCAATTATCCTTCAACCCGGTTTTGCCATGAGAGTCCACCATATCTACCTATGGATTGAGTAAGATCCTTCAAGTAAGATGTCATGTTACATGCAATAAAAATTGCCTTTTAAATATGTATGACTTATTAGTGTGGAGAAAATAATCTTTATATGATCTTGTGATATGGAAGAAATAAAAGCGACAGACTGCATAATAAAGGTCCATATCGCAAGTGGCAATATAAAGTGGCGTTCTTTTGCATTAAGATTGCGTGCATCCAACCATAAAAGCACATGACAACCTCTGCTTCCCTCGAAGGGCCTATCTTTTACTTTTTGTCTTATACCTTATGCAAGAGTCGTGGTGATCTTCACCTTCCCTTTTTGCATTTTATCCTTTGGCAAGCACATTGTGTTGGAAAGATCCTGATATATATATCCAATTGGATGTAAGTTAGCATGAATTATTATTGTTGACATTACCCTTGAGGTAAAAGGTTGGGAGGCAACACTATAAGCCCCTATGTTTCTCTGTGTACGATTAAAACTCCATACCCATAAGTATTGCGTGAGTGTTACCAAATGTGAAAGACTAAATGATAGTTGAGTATGTGGACTTACTGAAAAGATCTTATATTGATTGTTTCCAATGTTATGATAAATTGCAATTGCTTCAATGAATGAGAGCATAGTTTGTTGTTCCTCAATGAAGTTTCTGATTCATACTTGACGTTGTGGATAGATTATTACTTTAGCATAAGAAATCATATGACAAAATATATATGTTGCGGTTATAAGAATGATCATGATGCCCTCATGTCCGTATTTTATTTTATCGACACCTCTATCTCTAAACATGCGGACATATTTTTCGATATCCGCTTCCGCTTGAGGACAAGCGAGGTCTAAGCTTGGACGAGTTGATGTGTCCATTTTGCATCATGCTTTTATATCGATATTTATTGCATTATGGGCTGTTATTACACGTTATGTCACAATACTTATGCCTATTCTCTCTTATTTTACAAGGTTTACATGAAGAGGCAGAATGCCGGCAACTGGAACTATGGGCTGGAAAAGGAGCAAATATTAGAGACCTATTCTTCACAACTCCAAAAGTGATGAAACTCCACAAAAGTCATTTTTGGAATTAATAAAAAATATTGAGCGAAAGAAGTACCAGAGGGGGCCCACACCCTGGCCACGAGGGTGGGGGGCACGCCCTACCCCTTGGGTGCGCCCCCTGCCTCGTGGGCACCCTGGCAGCCCTCAAGTGACCATCTTCTGCTATATGAAGTCTTTTACCCCGAAAAAATGATAAGCAAGCTTTCGGGACGAAACACCGCCGCCATGAGGCAGAACCTTGGCGGAACCAATCTAGGGCTCCAACGGAGCTGTTCTGCCAGGGAAACATCCCTCCGGGAGGGGGAAATCATCACCATCATCATCACCATCGTTCCTCTCATCGGGAGGGGGTCAATATCCATCAACATCTTCACCAGCACCATCTCCCCTATAACCCTAGTTCATCTCTTATCTCTAATCTTTGTCTCGAAACCTCAGATTGGTACCTGTGGGTTACTAGTAGTGTTGATTACTCCTTGTAGTTGATGCTAGTTGGTTTATTTGGTGGAAGATCATATGTTTAGATCCTTTATGCATATTAATACCCCTCTGATTATGAACATGAATATGATCTGTGAGTAGTTACGTTTGTTCCTGAGGACATGGGAGAAGTCTTGCTATAAGTAGTCATGTGAATTTTGTATTAGTTCGATATTTTGATGAGATGTATGTTGTATATCCTCTAGTGGTGTTATGTGAACGTCGACTACATGACACTTCACCATTATTTGGGCCTAGAGGAAGGCATTGGGAAGTAATAAGTAGATGATTGGTTGCTAGAGGACAAAAGCTTAAACCCTAGTTTATGAGTTGCTTCGTAAGGGGGCTGATTTGGATCCACATGTTTCATGCTATGGTTAGGTTTACCTTAATACTTCTTTTGTAGTTGCGGATGCTTGCAATAGGGGTTAATCATAAGTGGGATGCTTGTCCAAGAAAGGTCAGTACCCAAGCACCGGTCCACCCACATATCAAATTATCAAAGTAACGAACGCGAATCATATGAGCGTGATGAAACCTAGCTTGACGATAATTCCCGTGTGTCCTCAGGAGCGCTTTTCTACATATAAGAACTTGTCCAGGCTTGTCCTTTTCTATAAAAAGGATTGGGCCACCTTGTTGCACTTTATTTACTCTTGTTCCTTGTTACCCGTTACAAATTAGCTTATCACAAAACTATTTGTTACCGATAATTTCAGTGCTTGCAGAGAATACCTTACTGAAAACCGCTTGTCATTTCCTTCTGCTCCTCGTTCGGTTCGACACTCTTACTTATCAAAAGGACTACGATAGATCCCCTACACTTGTGGGTCATCAATGGTAGCGAGGACACCTTTTTTGATGATAGCTACAGTGACAGCGAGCTGGTTGAGAAGGGCAAGAAGGTGTACAAGCGTGGCTGTACAAAGCTCCCGCCCGTGCCGACGACCCCGACCAGAGGTGGTTGATTGCGCCTAATGGGTTGAAGTAAGTGCATTTACTCTTTTTTAACCTTTTGCCTTCATGTTTCTTCAAATTAACATCTAATGTGCTGGCCTTGTCATACTGCAGGGGCTGGGCACGCCCCCGTGGTGTCCGTAGGCCCAACACGGTCCTTGGTGTGATTTGGCGGCAGCACTTCCCTGGGTGGATCAGGTTGCCTGGTGAGGGTCAGGTTCCACAGCTAGCACTGAGCTGGGAGCTGTACTCGGTTGCCCCGGCCCCTCTAGGGGAGATGGTCGCCGGTGTCGCGTGCGAGACGGTGGGTGACATTGTGTTTCGTCGGTTTTGGGTAATTTCTCCTTTACAGAATTAAAAATCAACATTACGTAGCTACTGATTGTACTAATCAGTGTTGTCTTGTTTGATTGCAGACCTTCTACAGGGTTTCAGAGGGAGAATAGGAGGCGGCGGTTGTCGAAGCCGAGTGCAAGCGCCTACTTCAGAACTTATGGCACGAGGCTCGGGTGCAGGCTGTTCGAGACTACTACGCCTTGAAGGGTATTAGGAGGGGCAAGAAGAAGTGTCACGGCAAGTGTCTGAGTAGGGAGAAGTACTTGGCGGTAATTATACCTATTCTTAAGGCCTTGAACTTAGTTTTCTTGATTTGATTCGTAGGCATAGCATTGAAATTTCTCTTGACTAACTTAGGTGCCCCCGAGATGGTGTGTGGATAAGATGGACTGTTGGGAGGCATTGGTGGATATGTGGTGCTCTCCCCAATGGCGTGTCAAATACCATAGGGCCAAGGATAAGCGTGACCAAATGGTTGGTGTGCCACACCATCAAGGGAGCTCCAACCTGCTTGAGTACGGGGATCACTAGGTATGTGGTTTGCTACATCATTCATGCAATTTCATTCTTCATGATAGCAGTTTTCTCTTCCAAAATGACTTAATATGCTTAGTTAGTTAAAAAATGGCATAACTACCTTGGATAGTACATTTATGACATAATTAGCTCTAAAATGACATAATAACCTTAGTTAGCTCTATAAAATAACTAAATATGCTTTAGTTAGTTAAAAATGGCATAACTACCTTGGATAGTACATTTATGACATAATTAGCTCTAAAATGACATAATAACCTTCGATAGCTCTATAAAATAACTAAATATGCTTTAGTTAGTTAAAAAATGGCATAACTACATTGGATAGCTCAATAACGACCTAAACTAATCTTAGCTAGTTCATTCATGACATAATTAGCTCTAAAATGACATAATAACCTTAGATAGCTTTATAAAATGCCTAAATATGCTTTAGTTAGATAAAAATGGCATAACTACCTTGGATAGCTCAATAATGACAAAATTAGCATACTTTCGTCAAAAATGGCATAATAATCTTGGTTACCACCAAAATGACCTAAACTTAGCTTATTTTCCTCGAAAATGACATAATAACCTTACTTAGCTCCAAAATGACCTATTTACATAGCAATATCATTCTTCATGCTAGCTTGAGGCCTTATAAATATTTTGTTCCTCACTCTCAGGCGCACCACCACAAGAAGCCTGTGCCAAGTCTATTCGACCTATATGGCATGGCCCACAGTGCCCCTTACAAGAAGGCCAAGGCATTCTCGGAGTCTGGCCTAGATCATCCAGAGAGCTTCACCAACATATCCTCCCACAATAAGATGGTGAAGTACAGAGACGAGGGGAAGGCGAGGAAAGGGAAGGACTTTAACGCCGAGCCAGGATCCTTTTGATACAGAGCTGGTGATGATATCTGGTGGTGGGAGGTCCCATGGCTCACAAGCCATTGGTGATGTCCTGATACATTGTCCTATGACTCTCCTGCGGATCAAGAAGCACCAGAGTAGCTCTGCTCCTGAGATAACGCCTCGTGCATGGCCCGTGGAGCTCGCCATGGCGGTTAGTTATACCGGTTCTACCACCTTTCCTCCATTACATTGTGTGTGCGTCTGTCGATGATTACAATGCTAACGAGGAGTGGTGTGTTGCAGGCATTGGTTGAGAAAGAGAGATTGAAAACCCAGGTGCTTTTGGAGGAGGCAAAAAGGGAGGCGGCGCAGAGGGAGAGGGAGATGGAGGAGAGGATGGCTAAGCTGTTGGAGGAGGAGAGGAACCAGAACGAGGCGTCTCACCAGGCCCTCTACGAGCTCCTCGACGTACGTTTCTCGTGCATATTATCCAAATCATGCACGTAATGTTCACATTACTAACTAATATGACTGACTCGTGAGAACCAAATGTGCAGACCATGTGCAAGAAAACCGGTCAGACCCTCCGCCGATGCCCCAGATAGCTCCGGCGACCACGGTGAGTTTGATTTGAATGGTTGTTAGTTACTAGTATTCACATTTCAGTTGCATCATGCTAATGAGACATTATTGGAAATGATCTTTGCTGCAGCAGGCCTCCTGACAAGCATCAACCAATCATTCTGTGTCTGGCAATGGCGCAACCTCGACCGGTCCTTCACCTACGTCTGCCACTAGTGCAGCCCCGACCGTTCCTTCACCTCCGTGATAACAGTATTTTTCTTCTTATTTAGCCTATTTAGTCCATTTATGACATAATTTTAAAATATTTAGTCCATTTATGACCAAGTTTACCTAGGTTAGCTCTAATATGATCCATTTAACCTACGTTAGCTCCCAAATGATCCATTTAACCTACGTTAGCTCCAAAATGACCTATTTATCTAGCTTAGCTCTAAGTTGACCTACACACTTAGCATTTTTACCTACCTTAGCCAAAAAATGGCATTTTTACCTACCTTAGCCTATTTAGTACACAAATGACATAATAAGATGAAGAAAATAAAGGAAGGGGAAGAAAAGAAGGAATAGGAAGAAAAGAAGAAGAAGAAGAAGAAGAAGAAGAAGAAGAAGAAGAAAGAAGAAGAAGAAGAAGAAGAAGAAGAAGAAGAAGAAGAAGAAGAAGAAGAAGAAGAAGAAGAAGAAGAAGAAGAAGAAGAAGAAGAAGAAGAAGAAGAAGAAGAAGAAGAAGAAGAAGAAGAAGAAGAAGAAGAAGAAGAACTTTCATGTTTCCCAATTTGCAGATTTGCTTTAGATCAATGAGGAAGCTTGCATTGATGGAGTGACCTATTCTTCTCTTGCTTCCGTGTTGTTTATGAAAACTTGTTGGATATGTAGATATGTCTATATGGATATGTTGTTGGAAACTTGTTTCTGGATATGTATGTACATATATGGATATGTTGGACTTTTATGTTGTTGGATATGTTGGATTTGATGAAATATGTTGTTGGACATGCTCTTATATTGTTGGATATGTTGGAGTTATATGTATGTATGTATGTATATCTGTTATATATCTGTTATATGTTGCCAAATTAAATGGATTAAAAAACAGGGGATATATAGCCTCTTTGTCGTCTGCTAGCAGACGGCAAAGAGGCCATGTGGCAACTTCCTATGCAAACTGGGACAATGTGCTGCCTATTTGGTCACTCTGCCGTCTGCCAGTAGACGGCAAAGAGGCCAAATAGGACTGGCAAACAGGGCCAGCTATGTCGTCTACCAGCGTACGACAAAGATTCAAAGCTCTTTGTCGTCCGCTAGCTGACGGCATAGCTGGCCAGGTGGTAGATTCTCACGCTGGTCCAGCTGAGCTCTTTGTCGTCTGCTAGCACACGGCAAAGAGCTTGGCCTCTTTGTCGTCCGCTAGCAGACGGCAAAGAGCTCAGCTCTTTGCCGTCTGCTAGCGGACGACAAAGAACACGCTGTTAACCCTAACGTCTCTCACCCTACCCCACTGTCGTCCAAAACCTTTGTCGTCTGCTTAGCTAGGACGGCAAACGTCACAACCCTTTGTCGTCCGCTTCTGTGATGCAGATGGCAAAGAAGGCCTTTGCCGACACTCGTTCGGCCGGACATTTTGCCATCGGCCAGCGGACAACAAATGCCTTTGCCGTCCGCCATGGCAGACGGCACAGAAGCTGATTCCTGTAGTGGGAGCTTGTTTAAGGCCATATAAAGACTTTAATAACTTGCACACCTTTCCTTCCTGACTAGGTACTACAAAACCATCTGGCTGATCCATGTAGATTTCCTTCTTTAGCGCTCCATTGAGGAAAGTTGTCTTAACGTCCATTTGATGAATGAGAAGACCATGTGAGGTAGCCAGTGATAGTAGCACCCAAATAGTTGTCAGTCTAGCCACGGGTGAGTAAGTATCAAAAAAGTATCCACCTTCTTTTTTCGGTATAACCCTTAGCCACAAGTCGTTCCTTGTACTTTTCAATCATACCATCAGGTCTAAGCTTCTTCTTGAACACCCACCTACATCTTATAGGTTTGCACCAATAAGGACGGTCAGTGATTTCACAGGTTCCGTTAGCTAAGATCCATCTCGCTATGAACAACTTCCTTCTAGTAGTCGGCATCAGGAGATGCATAAGCTTCTGAAATGGTCCTAGGTGTGTCATCCATGAGGTACACAATGAAATCATCACCAAAGGACTTTGTAGTCCTCTATCTCTTACTCCTTACAGGAGTTTCATTGTCACCCTCAACAGGATTCTCAACGTGTTCCATCACAATGGTGGGTTCAGGAATTACACCAAATGCCTCACTAGATGGAGTAGGTACCTCCTGATTTGATGAACTCGACATATCCTTCATAGGAAATATGTCCTCAAAGAAAGTTGCATCATTAGACTCCATAATCGTGAAGGAAATATGCCCTAGAGGCAATAATAAAGTTGTTATTTTATATTTCCTTATTTCATGATAAATGATTATTATTCATGCTAGAATTGTATTAACCAAAAACTTGATACATGTGTGGATACATAGAAAAACACCGTGTCCCTAGTAAGCTCTACTAGACTAGCTCATTAATCAAAGATGGTTAAGTTTCCTAACCATAGACATGTGTTGTCATTTGATGAACGGGATCACATCATTAGGAGAATGATGTGATGGACAAGACCCATCCGTTAGCAGCATAATGATCGTTCAGTTTTATTGCTATTGCTTTCTTCATGTCAAATACATATTCCTTCGACTATGAGATTATCGAGCTCCCAAATACCGGAGGAATGCCTTGTATGCTATCAAACATCACAACATAACTGGGTGATTATAAAGATGCTCTACAGGTATCTCCGAAGGTGTTTGTTGAGTTGGCATAGATCGAGATTACGATTTGTCACTCCAATTATCGGAGAGGTATCTCTGGGCCCTCTCGGTAATACACATCAAAGCTTGCAAGCAAATGACTAAGGAGTTAGTCATAACGTGATTTATTACAAAATGAGTAAACAGACTTGCCGGTAACGAGATTGCACTAGGTATGAAGATACTGACGATCGAATCTCAGGCAAGTAACATACCGATGGACAAAGGGAATTACGTATGTTGTCATAACGGTTCGACCGATAAAGATCTTCGTATAATATGTAGGAGCCAATATGGGCATCCAGGTTCTACTATTGGTTATTGACCAGAGAGGTGTCTCGGTCATGTCTACATTGTTCTCGATCCTGTAGGGTCCGCACGCTTAACGTTCAATGACGATATAATATATATGAGTTATGTGATTTGGTGAACCAATGTTGTTCGGAGTCCCGAATGAGATCATGGACATGACGAGGAGTCTCAAAATAGTCGAGAGGTAAATATTGATATATAGGATGATGGTATTCGGACACTAAAACGGCTTTGGAGTGCACCGGTTACTTATCGGGTCACCGGAAGGGGTTCCGGGCACCCCCGGCAATATGTATGGGCTTAATGGGCCAAGGAGGGGATAGACCAGCCCACAAGGGGCTGGTGCACCCCTTCCCTAGCCAGCCAGCCCTAGGGGAAGTAAAGGAGAAGAGGGAGGTCCCTCCTGTCTTTCCTCCTCAAGGGAGAAAGAAAGGGGGGCGCCTCCCTCCCCTGCCTTTTCCCCACACACATATATGGCAGGGGGCAGCTAACGAGGAAGCCCAAGTAGGATTCCTCCTACTTGGGGCGCGCCTAGGGCTGCTCCTCCCTCCCACCTATATATACATGCGGGCACCTCACATATGAGACCAGACAATTGCCTAGCCGTGTGCGGCGCCCCCCTCCACCGTTTACACCCCGGTCATATTTTCGTAGTGCTAAGCCCTGTGAAGATCACTTCACCATCACCGTCACCAAGCCCTCGTGCTGACGGAACTCATCTACTACCCCGACGTCTTGCTGGATCAAGAAGGCGAGGGACGTCACCGAGCTGAACATGTGCAGAACGCGGAGGTATCATGCGTTCGGTACTTGATCGGTTGGAGCGCGAAAAAGTTCGACTACGTCAACCGCGTTGTTAAACGCTTCTGCTTACAGTCTACGAGGGTACGTAGACACATTCTCCCCCTCGTTGTTATGCATCTTCATGGATAGATCATTGCGTGTGCCTATAAATTTTTTGTTTTCCATGTAACGATTCCCAACAAATCGTACCAACAAGCATGTCGGATAACTCAGATTTTATTATCAAAAATCTATAGCCAATGTTATGAAAAGCATAGCCCAGAAGAACACAATCCATGATTTTTGGTCCAAGCTTGCGCTTCTTGGGAATTGGTATATTGACTTTCGCCAAACAACCCCAAGTACGCAGGTAAGAGAGTTTCAACCTTTTCCTTTTCCATTCCTCAAATGAAGTCATGGTCCTATGCTTTGTGGGAACTCGGTTTAGGACATGACATGCAGTCATTAGCGCCTCCCCCCACGATTCCTTGGAAAGACCCGATGTGTCTAACATGGTGTTAACCAAATCAGTTAGAGTTTGGTTCTTTCTTTCGGGCCCCCCATTCGACTGGCGTGAGTAGGGAGGCGACCTCTCATGGATTATACCATTTTCCACACAAAACAAATAAAATTCATTAGAAAAATACTCTCTATTATGATCCGACCTTAGCCGTTTAATTTTCCGATCAAGTTGGTTCTCCGCTTCAGCTTTATAGTTTTTGAAGAAAGTTAAAGCCTCATCTTTTGATTTCAGAAGATACACATAACAATATCTAGTGGAGTCATCAATCAACGTCATGAAGTATCTCTTTCCACCTTTTGTCACCATGTCATTCATCTCATAAAGATCAGAATGTATAAGCTCTAGTGACGCCAAGTCTCTTGCCTCTGCAGTCTTATGGGACTTGCGAGGTTGCTTAGCTTGCACACATACTTGGCACTTGGAGCCTTTGATAGTGGGGAGTTTCGGAATTAAATTTATATTGGCTAGCCGCGTCATGCAACCAAAGTTAATATGACAAAAGTCGTGAATACCAAATGTCAGACTCATTATTGTGGCAAACATTAATAATAACTTTAGTGCAAATATCTACAAAGATAGGCAGAACAAGCCTCCACACTCATAGCCTTTTCCAACAAATTGTCCACACTTGGAAATTACAACTTTATTGGGCTCAAAAACCAACTTACCATCTCGACATAAATGGGAACCACTGACGAGATTCGTATTGATGGATGGCACATGATGAATGTTCTTCAGACGCACGGTCTGCACCGAAGTAAACTTCAGATCAACCGTACTGACACCCCGAACAATGGCATGTGACCCATTCCCCATCAGCATGGGAGAAGTCCATGTGACCTAGTAAGAAGAAAACATGGAGGCGTCAGCACAAACAATTACATTTGCACCGGTGTCAATTAACCAATCAGGGGATTGAAATACTGAAAGGATGGTAGGAAAAATAGCGTACCCAGATTACTTCATATCAATATCATTGATGACAACATTAGCGGACTTGCCGCTCTTCTCATGTTCGCGCTCCTCAAAGCGGTTAGGACATTTCGGAGCCCAGTGATTAGGATCACCGCACACATGGCAAAGTCCCTTCCCCTTCTTATGAGAATTCTTCTTGTACTTGGTAGAATGTGACGGCTTGTTCTTTGTATCAAACTTGCCTTTGCCCTCAGTTTTGTTCTTGTAGGTTTTGAACTTGTTGGACTGAAAGTTCTTCTTTTGTACTATGTGGGCACTAGAAGGTCCCTCAGCAACTCGAGCACGTGTGTCCTTTGCTCTCGCCTTCTCTTCAACATCAAGAGTACCAATGAGAACCGAAACGGAAAACTCCTACCTCTTGTGTTTTAGGAAGTAGCAAAATTGTTCCACGAAGGTGCAAGCTTGGCAATGATGCCTCCTACAACAAATTTGTCTGGCAACACACACTTGAAGTACTCAAGTTCTTTTGCGAGCGACTGTATCTCATGAGCCTGCTGGACAAAAGAGCGTTCATCAGTCATCGTGTAGTCATAGAATTGCTTCATGACGTACAACTCTCTACCGGCGTCCGAGGCCCCAAACTTGGCCTCGAGCGCATCCCACATGTCATTGCCGTTGTCAAACGACATATACGAATCCATAATGGAATCACCAAGAACACTTAGAAGGGCGCCTTTAAAGAGGGTATTGATCTTCTCAAAAGCTTCCTTTTGTGCAGGATTAAGATCGCCCTCAGGCTTGCCCTTGGTGGCGTCATAGTAGTATATGGTCTGGAACCAGTAAACTGCTCTCGTGTGCCACCTCTTATACTGCACCCCCTTAAAGGTAGGCGGCTTCAGATGCATAGCAAAACCACTCGGAGTAAATTGTCTAGAATCAGGTTTTTGGATTGTTGAATATATGAGCAAGTTACTACGAGATTTAATCTGAATAAGAACAAAATAAATCATGACGGCTATAACAAAGATTAAACTAGTCATGTGAACTAGCATAGTAGATGAATAGATCAAATCTAGGGCACAGACTAGAACTAAGAATTCTAGCACGATCTCGAACAGGGAGGACAAGATCACATACGGTGCAGCAGGAGCAAGACCGCCAGCATTGATGTTGTCGCCCATGTCATTGAGGAAGAGGTTGCCGAGGTCGGGGAAGAAGTCGTCGCTGCCAGTAGTCGCGCGATTGCGCTCCCCAAAAACCTGATCGCCTCTCTCCCGTACAGGATCACGAGAGGTGGGGTTCCGGAGGCCTACTGTCACTAGTAGAAAACGGAGCTTTAGCGCCGGTTCGTAAGGTCCTTTAGTGCCGGTTCCATAACCAGTACTAAAGTGTGGGCACTAAAGGCCCCCCTCCTTTAGTACCGGTTCGGCACGAACCGGCGCTAAAGTGCCACCACGTGGTGTGAGCTCGCGCCCTGGTATGGGGGACCTTTAGTACCGGTTGGTGTTACCAACCGGTACTAAAGGTTTTTTTGAATTTTTTTTTAAAAATTTGGAAAAAAAATTGATTTTTTTTCGATTTTTAATTTTTCTAAATTATTTGATGATTTATTCTCTAATCACCTCTCTTAACTACTCAAGTGTGGATCACTCATTCCAAATCATCTAACTTCCCGACCGGTCACCCATCCCTCTCACTACTCTAGCCCGAGCACGCTTAACTTTCAGGTTCTATTCTCCTTCGTTTCCGAGTCTGCACTTGTTGTTTTCCTAACAATAGTAGGATGTCAATCCTATTAACCCTCAGGAGTTTAGCTTGAGCATGAAGTCACACATTTCACCGTTTGAGTTTGAAACTATTATTCTAAAAAATAGTAATTATTTAGTAACGCTAATATTTCTTGAATAAGTTTGACCATAGTTTGACCACAGTTTGACCATAGTTTGACCAGTTTGACCAGATTTGACAAAAATTCAAAAAATTGAAATAATTATTTAGTAACACTAATATTCTTGAATAATTATGTAGTAACATTAATACTTCTTGAATAAGTAGTTTGACCAGATTTAACCAATTTTTTTTAAAAAAACTGAAATTTGACCATATCTTTTTTTCCTTTTGGAATCTGAGGATTCTAAAAAATTCCAAACAGGCCGTAGACCATCTCCATTGGATGCGGATTTTCGTGCTGAATTTTTTGATATATTATACGTTTTTCTCCGACATCGTATGCAAAAGTTATAGCCGTTTTACATTTTCCCTACACTTTTTGTAAAACATGTCCAAATTGTAGTTTTCAAATTTTCCTAACTAGTAGATGTAGTAATATAACTACCTCTCGAAGGATTTTATTTTTTGAAGTTTTTATCATTTTCTTTTGATTTTTTCAGAATTGAAATGGCGACACACGGGGGGGGGGGGGGGGGGTAGAGTTTGAAAATTGCCCTATAGTGCCGGTTCGTGTCACAAACCGGTACTATAGGTCAGACCCATTTAGTACCGGTTCATGGCACGAACCGGTACTAAAGGTTAGACTACGAACCGGTACTAAAGGTGATCGTGGGGCCCCGGCCTGACGCCAGCCTGCCACCACCCCTTTAGTACCGGTTCGTGCCACGAACCGGTACTAAAGGTTCAACATGAACCGGCGTTAATGCAAATCCGTTCGAACCGGCACTAATGGTACCATTAGTACCGGGCCAAAATCAAACCGGCACTAATGTGCTTCACGTTTGACCCTTTTTCTACTAGTGTGTCCCTTCTCGCGGTGCACGCCAAAAGGAGGGATGGAGAAGACTTGCATGGCGGCGTGCATAGCCCTGTCCTCGGCTCAGCTCATTCGCGCAACCCGCGGCGCGTCGTGACGAGGTGAGAAAGGAGGAGGAGCGCGTGTGTAGGTCTCCTCTTCTCATGCTCATACAAGTGATAGAAGAGCTCACCTTATAAAGAGGTGTAAATCTCTCTCAACTTCCCGGGTGGGACTAAACTTTAGTCTCACTCTTTCCACTCACATGTGTGCATAAATGGGCCAAGAGAATTTTAGAATTTTAGTTGGGCTTTGGCCAAAGTCCCACTAGCAAATTTCAACATCATTGCGGCTCTGCCAACAGATCCACAAGTCGTAGCACTACTCATGTGTTTCATTGCAGCTCCGCCACCGGTGAGATTCGTGCGTCGTAACATTTTTTTGTTGCATTGCAACTCTATCGTGAGCAAGCAACACCGTGGATGTTGCATTGCAGCTTCCCGCCCCGGGAAAATATCTGGTGCACCGAACTCATGTTGCGCTTTTAAATTGTTTAAAAATTAGCACATTTACACAACATCAATGTAGGTTGTCACAAAATTTCAAGTCAAAAACTCGAAACACAAACCCAAAACTAAAAATGACAAATTCAACAATAATAGAACATAATATAACTTGGGCTTTATATCTGGCCCATTATCACATTGATGTTAAATTTGTCATTTTTGTATCTCCAAAAGTGTTTCAAAAAAAAGGGTTTCAAATTTTGATACAAAATTTTGTGACATCGTACACTGACGTTGTGTTAATGTGGTAGATTTTTTTTCCAGATTTTTTAGGATGTTATATGGCATCCGGTGCACCGGTAGCTCTACAAGTACGGGTGCACTAGATCCACAGGTCACAAACACCATGCAGGTTGCATTGCAGCTCCGCATCACAGCACCGGAGATGGCGCCCTCCATGCAGCTAGATGGCACCTATGTGATGGTTGTTCGGACATTCGCAAACCTCTGTCATTTTTTATTCTGGTTTGTGAAAAATTGAACATGTGGACTGGGCCGCGGACATTTGATGCTCGATGTTCAATGACAAAAAGTGTCTAGACCGCATTGTCAAAACGTTTTGATGCAGAGCGTTGGAGATTCGCTTACACAGTGAGAATCTTACATGTTTCGTAGTAAGTTTTATAGCGAAAAAGTCAAAGGGAGACCCAGCTCCATGGAGGCCTTACTTTGGAAACATCAAAATTCAAACATTTCAATTTCAAAAAATTCTGAAAAAAAATACACATATACCTACGGACATAATATATATATGTGTGTAAAATTTCAGGTAGAAATATGTTTAAAAGAGAGCTACACATAAAAGCAAATCTGGAGTTTTTAGCATGTGTGTGTGTGTGTGTGTGTGTTTTACGGATTTAGCATGTGTATTATTCATCCTCGGAGTCCATGATTTTCTTTTTGTGTAGCTCGCAATTCAAGGTATTCCGCCCTAAAATTTTACACACATGCACATTACATCTTGTATACATGCGTGCTTTTCCAGAATTTTCTGAAACTGGAAATTTCAAATTTGAAATTTTTAAGATGAAGTCCTCCATGGAGCTCGGTCTCCAAAATGCGCTACTTGTTTGTATAAATGATGTGCACATTGGTACCTTAACGGGTTTGGCCTGAATATGTGTCACCCATCTACAGTCTAATAGATCTTTTTTCCATTTGACCATATCGGTTGATTTGTACTTTCTCCGTCTTCTAATAGAAAAATCCTTTTTGGCACTATTGTGCTCCCTCCATTTTCAAATATAAGTCTTTTTAGAGATTTCAACAAGTAACTACATACGAAGCAAAATGAGTGAAAATATGTTTACATACAACCATGTGTTGTAGTCCATTTGAAATGTCAAAAAAGACATAAGTATTTAAGAACTGAGGGAATAGTACATACACTCGTCCCGGTTTTGGTGGCAGGTCGGCAGCGCATGAAGTCAAATGTCTCAGTGTTGTGGCTTTTTTTAGATCTCACAGTGGCAAATGAGTGGATTTTGACAGTATTTTAGCTTGGCAAATTACGACTGCAGGCAGAGCGGATTGCGGCCTCCAAAAAGGAAAAAAATAAGACCAATTTAAGAGCAAATCCTTGTTGGCTATTTTATAGAAGAAATTCCGTGAGCACCGCGCGTCAAAGTCAATATTAAACTCGGGTGAGCTGACAGCTAACCTCAGCTGCCCAACCAACGGATCGACGCCCCGTCCTTCCTCCGGAAACCCGGCTGAGCAAAAGCCTCGACTGGTCCGTGCGTCCACGCCACAAACTGGATGTAGCAGCGTCCAGTGAGCGTACGGTACGTGCTCCTACCGCCTAGTACCTAGCACAACAGCCTGGTTGTACTTTCGTTTAGCCAAAAGGAGAGAAAAAACGAGACGACCGTCTCCCCGCTTTTGGCTGGCAGCCCCGACGCGGACGGCGAGCTCAACTGAAAGAAGGAGCAACGGCACGGGGCGTGGCGGGTGCTCGCTGAGTCCCTGGCACGGCAAATTTCGCCGTTCCTTTTACCTCCTTTTTATGTGCCGACATGACGACATGTTGCTTGGCAAGCTTGTTCAGTTAACGAGTATTGTATGTTATCATGCAGCGACTCAATTAATCAGTACTCCCTCGGTAAACTAATATAGAAGCGTTTAGATCACTAATTTAATGATCTAAACATTTTTATATTAGTTTATAAAGGGAGTATCATTTATGTAATTATATGTTGTCCTGCTTATGCTAAATCAAGCAGCCCGGAGGCCGTGGCCATGGCACACCGGCGTTTTCAGAACCCTAGCCCCTAACCCTTTTTAGGTCCCCATCGATAAAGGTGACAAGGTCTCCTAAGTGACGCCCGCGTGTGGCAAATGGGAGCTGCTGTCGCAAATTCAAAGAAGTTCATGAAACAGAAAAATAATAAGAATTCCATTTGTTAATTCAGAAAATCTCAAAAAAAATTCGTGATTTTAAATGCTTTTTACAAATTCAAGAAATATTCATGAATTTGAAAAATGTTTGCCAATTTTAAAAGTGCATGTAAATTTTATTATATTCACCATTTTTATATTTTCATAAATTTACAAAAGTATTGACGAATTTAAAAAAGAAAAAAGAAAAAAGAAAAGAAGAAAGAAGAAAGCAAAACGAAAAGAAACAGACTCAAGAAGAAACGGAAAAAAAAATACAGAAAATAAGAACCTATCAAGAAAACCAGAAAAGCCGGATGAGAAACACAAAAAAGCATAGCAAAAAAGACCATTTGAAAGCTTCTCAGAACCGGAGGAGGTGGAAGCTTCCCAAAACAAGTAGAGCAGTCAGTTCGGGAGCACTTCCCCGCTAATGGGCAGGGCGGTATGTGGGTGGCGCGTGCTACATCGCGAGACCCATATCTCGTTTATAGCGTGATTTGTTTTTTGAGAAATCTCGCCATCTTTATTCATTCAAAACAATCGACATAGGTACAAGGTTTGGGTCATGAGGATTGCCCAACCAAACATGTCTACCCGTGCCTAGATTACACGCAAACTTGACGAGATTATGAGCCTCAAATTATAGTTCCCGCGCTCATGAATAAAAGAGCAAGAAATAAAACTATTACAATGAGTCAATATTTCATGTACCAACGGGGCATTGGCACCTCCTGTCCCTTGTTGATATCATTCACTACCTCCTAACGGTCCGAGGCCACACAAATATTCTGAACCGCAAGGTCATCAGCCAGTGCCAAAGCTTCACGGCAAGCATAAGTCTCCAAAGTCAAAGAATCATTGATTCCCTGGAAAACAACCGCCCATGAACCCAGATATAAGCCTCCCTGGTCCCGACGCACTGCCGCGACGGCTCCTCCACGACGGGATCTTGCAACTGCTCCGTCTTCGTTAACCTTCACAGTGCCACTAGCGGGTGGTAACCATCACTCCGGTTGTACGAATGTAGCAGTGCATGTTATTTGATGCTCCTTCCTATCATTCACCTGACCAAGCTCGTCGATGTAATTGTTGACAATAAATGTAGTCTGTTGCGGACTCTGAAAGATTGATTCATATATGGCCTTCCGCCTAGCATACCAAATGGACCATAGAGTAATGACCATTCTCGTGAAATTAGCATGGTCCAGTGTCTCGTTCAACTCAAACAGCCATACCCTCGCATTGGCTTCCATGTTATCTGACATTTGGGATACGAGTGTTTCATCCGCCAAAGCCCACACGCAGCGGGACATAGTGCACGCCACCAGAGCATGTCACCATGAATCCTTACAACCACATAATGGACACACATCTTGTACTGCCATATTCTGCCTCTTTAAAATATGCGTTGTTCGTAGCGAATGATGGGCAAGTCTCAATAGAAAAATTCATATCTTAGACGGACCTTTAGTTTCCATAAAGAGTACTATGATTTTTCGTCCCTCTCAGAATGAGACGATCCACTTCTTCCTTGCATCCACTCCTCTCTCTGCAGCTTAGTTTTAAGCAGGAATTTATATGCCGAGCTCACACTAAACTTGCCCTTCTTATCCGGGTGCCAAGCCCAGAAGTCATCTATATTGCGGGTGCAAACATGAATCTTTAAAATAGCGTTAGCGTCAATTGGCAGAAAAACTATCCAGACCAGGGCCTCCTTCCATGAAGCTGTACTTGGGGAAAGCAACTCCGACACGTACCTTGGAGAGTCCGCCACGAGCGATGTAATGGGACGTGATGTCATCTCCTTCGGTATCCAATTATCAGCCCAAATGTCCGTTGTTTGGCCACTGCCAATCGGACGTATGATTCCTTGCTTGACTAAATCCTGCCCGTCCATGATAGCACACCAAATTTGAGAAGGTCGAGATCCCAACTCAGCGCTAAGTATCGTCTTGTCTGGGTAGTAAGCTGGTTTGAGAATTCTCACACTCAAACTTGTTGGTTTGTGCAGAAGCCTCCATGCTTGTTGTGCCAACAAAGACAGATTAAAGATCTCAAGGTATCTAAATCCGAGCACTTCCAGGTGCTTTGGATGTGTCATCACATCCCATGATACCCAAGCTGGTTTTTGTTCTCCTTGCTTGCAACCCCACCAAAACTTTCTAATGATGGATTTGATGTGATCACACAATCCTCTCGGGATCTTAAAACATGACATAGAATAAACCGTGATAGCGTGGGCCACAACTTTAATAAGAACGTCTTTTCCACCAGCTGACAGGCATTTGCTCATCCAGCCCTTCACCTTGTCCCACACCCTGTTACTCAAATATTTAAACATCTTTTTTTTAGTGGCCCAAGTCAGTTGGCATGCCCAAGTACCTGTCACTCAAAGATTCATTAGGAACTTACAAGTAGCCTTTGACAGCATTTCGTACTATGTCGGGACAGCCCTTGCTAATTGAGGCTTTTTCTTTGTTTATCCTCTGTCCGAACGCCATGTCATAAGTATCCAATATAATAGGTTTGACACTTCTTCTGCTCCATCAATACTTGCCCTGAAGAACAATAGGCTATCCTCCGCGAATAAAATATGATTCGCCGCCGAGGCCGACGGTGCCACCTTAATGCCGCTAAGATGGGGTGATTGGTTCTGGGATTTTAAAAGGCACGAAAGGCCCTCCGTTGCTATCAAGAAAAGGTATGGAGAGATTGGATCTCCCTGTCGAATACCTCGTGTAGGTTTAAACTCTTCTGACTTCACACCATTGAATAGAACAGAAAAGATACTGAGCTCACCATATTCAACACAATAGAAACCCATGGTGCAGGAAAGCCCAGCTTTTCCATGTTGGATCTTAAATAAGACCACTCCACACGGTCATATGCCTTCATCATGTCAAGTTTTAACGCAACATATCTATTGTTCTTTGATTTGTTCCACTTCATGAAATGCAAGCATTCATATGATGAAATTATATTATCAGTTATCAGTCTTTCAGTTACGAAGGCTGACTGCTCCTCTAATATTATTTCCGGGAGAATCAGCTTAAGCCGATTTGCAAGCACCTTCGAAGCAATCTTGTAAAGCATGTTAGATAAACTTATTGGGAAAAATTGAGATAGTAACGTTGGGTTTGATACCTTTGGAATAAGCACCAACATAGTATCGTCAAGCATGTTGGGCTCTCCTCCCCCTTCACAATAGCTAAAACTGCCTTTGTTCCCATGTCTCCACAGATATCACAATCACTACTGGAAACAGAGAATTTTCCATCAGTCAGATCTTTGCTGCCATGCCAACATTCATATGCGTACATCAAGAAGTCCACTTGGACAGCTTGATGGTACTCGGACGATCACATGTCATTTGGCCGATGGACCACCACTCGGGCATAGAAGGCAGGAGGACGTGGTGAGAGTTGCAACGGTCGAGGGATCCTAAAGAGTCATAACTACCGTTACTTATAATTGTTGTAGTAGAGGCACATTATACTAGTAAATGACTCATTCAATGTCATTAATTGCCTCAGCGGCATGGAAGACATGGGCTGCAGTGCACTCTATATAAGCCGCACCCTTATCCATTGCTAGGCAGCTGGCATTTGTAACCATACCTATCATATCAAAGCAAGCCTTAGGGCACGAGACGTAGGTCTTTTACCTCCACCAAGTGAGGGGCCTGAACTCGTTAAACACCGAGTGTACCTGTGCTTAGCTAGGCTCTGCCCCCTATTCGTACCCCTAGTACTCGTTGTCAGGATCATAACCCCGACAAAGGTTGTCGCCGATCATCCTTCCATTGATTCCTCACGGGCAGCGCAGTGAAGGCGCACCGACGCGTGTCCCGTCCCTCCTGCCATGCTTACACACGACTGCCGCCCGCTCACTGCCCACCCGCCGCTATAAAAGCCGCCCCTCCCTCAATGGTGGCCACACACTCCCTCTCCATAGCCCCTCTCCCCCTCTCGCTGCTGACACCCCTCTCAATGACGACGGCCCTCGCTCCTCTCTCCCTGCCGACGACCTCTCTCTCCCTCTCTCGACCATGGTCGAGTGCTACCCTGGCGACGGAGCGGCGGCCAATGGCTTCGGCCGCCACCACCTGCACGAGGCAGAAGCCCACCTGCTCTACAAGGCGGACTACCCGGCGCCGCCGGACATGCGAGTGGTCGGGCTCATGGAGGCTCAGTGTTGGCGGAGTCCCGATACCACAGCCGCCCTCCGGTGCTGAACAGCGCGCCGAGATCGCGTGCATCCGCCCATCGCTGCCGGAGCAAGCACGAGAGCAACTGAGGTGGGGCAGCACCAATGGTGGGGCATCCCGGGGCGCACGCTCGAAGCCGTCCTCGAGCACATCGAGGCCGCCCAATCGTCGTGGTTGGAGTACCAGGCGCCCCCTCCTTCTCTCGCCACGGCGGTAGTTCCTGGACGTCGCGACGAATGGAGACGGCATCCTCGTCCTCGTCGGGCTCCCGTTCCTCTAGGTCGCCGGTGCTCCTTCCCGTCAAGCCAGAGCCAACAGAGACGCCGCTTGGGCAGCGCACACGCGGCGGCGCCCTCGTCATCAGAGAGGGCAGCATCCCTTCTCCTGCCACCTCCTGCCTCGTCAAGCCGAAGACCGAGCCGACGCTCCTCCCCGTGACAAAGGAGCACGAGGCCATGGCCGCCGACAAGGAGACCGGCCTCAAGTGGGCGCAGGACGACTACGTCTGGCAGGAGATGGAGTGGCTGCGCTGCACCCTCGAATAGATCGCCGCCCAGTGCCGCGCCCTTGAGAAGATCACCGCCGAGCGCCGCATTCGCAAGGAGGTCCGCGTCGTCATCCTCGACGACAGCGACGAGGAGGCGCCCGGGCCATCCAACCGCGTCCGCCATGGCGACCCAGGGCAGGGGTACAGCAAGGAAGGCGGCGCCATGCAGGACGACGGCGGCGACGACGGTGGTGGCGGCGACTACACCAACTTCTACAGGCTCCTCGTCATGTGGAAGGCTCAAGGCGGTGGTGGCGACGACATAGTAGTAGTAGTTTTTAGTTTATTTTTTAAATTATGTTTTCAGTTTTGTACAAATTCCAATGAAATAGCTTGAATTTTCTCTATTTTTTTGTCGTTTTGTATGAAGTTTGGCCGAATTTTGCCCGACTTTGATTTTCAAAAGGCGGCGTATGGGGCTACCTTAGGTCGGCGACTGGGAACCATAGCCTCCCGCCATGCTGAATTTTTCGCCAGTTGGCCCCAAGACGGCGCTATTTCAAGCCCCTGAGGGGCCGAACAGCCGAAGATGCTTTATCATGCAGGAGGCGGCGGACGCCCAACACTGGATCAGCCCGGTGGAGGGAATCATTTCCCTTTGTATAACCAACTTTTGACACCACTGTATAGCTTTTGCACATTTGTTCATATTTTGTGATATCCTTCGCAACTTTTGCAAAATCTATCAAAAAAAAGACGAGTTAAGAAGATGCTTGTAGGTATGATCCACTTAGCAACTGTGTCTCATAACTAGATGTACAAAGAACTTTATTTTTGTGGTCATACGTGCAACGCACTAGTACTCCTACTGTATGGTAATATTAGTCACTCAGTAGTTGCTGCTCATTGTTCAGACAACCCCTGCATGCTTCAGGTTAGGAAGGCTCTGCCTGGTTATTTGCCGACTCCATCGTAATTTTCGACTTCCGAATGCATTACAAAGCTCGGAAACGACGTCGTGATGTCCCTGAACAGCAGCAATGACAAGAGCAGCCAAATCACTTGGAGTGTGGTATGTACGTACGTACTCCCCTCGTCCCAAAATAAGTATCTTAATCTTAATACAAGTAGTACAGGGAAAAAACATCAGAAGATTGACTACTCACTGGAGATAGGGCAGTGACATGTTCCTGAGTGACGTTGGGTTCTTCTTGACAAACTCCTCCCATTCCTTGGGGTCTATCCTCCCATCACCGTTCGAGTCTGCTTGACCGAACGTCTGAAACTCAAAAAGGAACAGAGCACCACAGGACTATATTATTATTAGGAGGATGAAAACTGAATACTTGTAAAGGGAAGAAGTAGTCCGTCTCGTCAAGTTACATTACATAGTCAACGATCTCGTCGACGGCGCTATCCGAGAGACATAGGTCCGACTCATCGAGAAGTGCCACCACCATCTCCCTAAGCTGTACATGTCGACAGTTTGGTCAGGCTAAAATTCAGAACAACTCATGAAAAAGATGAAACTCATGGGCACTAGCACCCATGGTTTATTGATATAGGAGAAGCATCCCTTGTGAGAAACCAGAAATTCGTCCCCGACGTGGCTCGAACCCTGGTTGCTGGAGACGCCACTGCGCTCCCTTGCCACTAGGCTACAGCCTAGTTCTCCTGAGGGGCAAACTGTACGATTTTTTTTGCAGTTGCATTCAAACTGTACGATTTGAGGGGCACAGGCTACATCGAGAAAGAAGAGGTAAAATCATTCTTAATGTTCATGAGTTGTTCTGAATTTTCATGAACATTAAGAATGAATTTACCTCTTCTTTTTCGATGTAGCCTGTGCTCCTCAAATCGTACAGTTTGAATGCAACTGCAAAAGAGGATGGCGGATGAAACGGACAGCAAATTGGGACGAATGGACAAGACGTGCAGAGGCAGAAGAATCTTCTACGAGACACTACACGTGGTCTTGTCCGATTCAGGCGCTTTGGGGTGGAAGATGCTGAGCGAGCGCACGAACTCGCCGAACTCGATCACCCCGTTGCGCTTCTGATCGAAGAGGTCGAACACCCTATCTGCGAAGAGGTTGTCTCGTTTGCTGGTCCCGAACAGTGCGAGCCGAAACTCCTCCTCAGATGAACCAACCATGGAGATGAGATGAGAGCACGCGGTCTTTGAAGACGGATCCATGGAGGTTGTGGGGAGGAGCTAACCTTGTGGATGAGGCCGTCCTTGAAGATGGAGTAGCTGAGCTTCTTGTAGAGCTCGTACAGCGCCTCCACCTCGTTCGCCGTGACTGCATGCACGCGGCCCGGAAGAATGATGCATCGTCCGTCGGTTTCCAGTTCAGTTAAAAAAGAAGAACAATCGTTTAAAAAAAAGAACAATTAATGAGGTGGATGGAGCTGGGAATGCGTACAGGAGGTCTCGGCAGCGAGGACGGCGGGCTCCTGGTACCCCTGTGCGCGCTGCTCACGCTTCGACGGCGACGGCGACGACGACGCGCAGCCCATGGGTAGATCCTACGCCGGCCGGCGACGCGAGAGGCTCTGCAGGCAGGGGAGGCGTTGGCCGTGACAGCCCCTCTCCTAGTCCTATCTGGTGTTCGGTCTCCTTCTGTCCCCTGGCTGGGCTCCTCCTGGTCCTGGGTGCCTGATTTAACGGGGGCGCCAAGTCACCGTCGAGGCTCGTCACGCCGGCTGCAGCGTCACTCACGTCATGCGCTCTTTCGTAAAGCTCGCGTCCCCTCGCGGCGGGTGCGCGAGGTAGGCCGTCGGCGACGTGGTGACCAAGAACTGACCCCTGTCCCCTGGCCCTGTCCTCCTGCAAGGCTGCAACTGCGAAGGCCTGCATGGAGCGCCGGCAATGCCCTCAATAATTCACTATATTAGGTCGATACTGTATATAGTGGTGCGGTCTGCGGCGGCCGTGTGTCAGAGTGTGTGCGTGGCCGCGTTCGTGCGTGCGTGCGTGCCGACGAGGTGCGCGCGCCCGGGGGGCCGTGTGACGTGAGCGTGTGTGCGCGCACGGTGGCGAGCTCGGCCAGGGTTGGGTGTGGGTGCGCGCGTGTGTGTTGCGGCTTGCTTCCATGCCACCATTCTTGCGCGCTTGCTGTGCTCCGGGAGGGGAGCGAGAGCACGGTGGTGCTGTGTCGCGTGCTTCGCGGTGCTACAGCAACTAGTCCTCGGGACGGCCGAGCAAACTGGATGCCGCGGCGGAAGTATCGTCGCCTGGTGGACATCGAGTTGCTCTGCTCAGTGCTCACAAGCTGAACCTGCCCTCTCGTCGCCACCGCCAGCCATCTTCCAGGCCACCCCGCGTGCCCTTGCCTGCTCTCCTAGCTGCACCGCGTCCCCAGCTAGCTAGCTCCCCGGCCACCGGTATCTTGAGGGAATTCCGCTGTGCCTGCGTGGTCACCGCAGCATGTGCCGCTATAATGTCCTCTCGAGTCTCGACGGTATCGGCCGCGCTGCCACTTCCCCCCTCCCGCTCTCGGTGTAGCGGCGAGAAGGCCTCTGCCGCGGCTCAGCTCCCTGGGCTCTTCCTCGAGCTATGCGTGGAAGAGAGAGGGGGAGGGCGGCCATGGCCCCGGCGGCGGGGCGCTGGATTTTCAGCATCGGCGCATGCTCTTTGCTCGGTGATGGAGAGAATGCCTCGACGTCTATGTAACGTCTGTCGCTTACCCGTCGTTATCCCGCGCGTCGGCGTGACGAGTGGCCGGACCTGTCATGATCACGCTCAAATTTAGTCAATTGCCTCATCTGTGCTTTTCCAGGGAGCTGCTAAATCGGAGACTTCGACGAGTCAGCCGTTGGATCTTTTATTTGCTTCAAGATTCGTGCTGGTGTGCCTGTCCTTGTTTAGGCCTGTGTAACGTGCGGACCAGCCCATTTCTTTCATTTTTTTCATCGGCCTTCCGACTGAATCTTTTTTTTTTGAGAGAGAGAACTGAGAGAGACTGAATCTTGTTCGGCTAGGGGCTTGAGTGTTTTGCTTTGTGGGCTTGACAGGTTGTTTGGGCGGGCCTTTTTCTTTGTTGTTTTCTTTTCGGAATAGATAAATCTCGAACGTTCAATTAACGTCATGAAATATTTCTTTTCACCTTTTGTCAAAACACTATTTATTTCACAAAAATATGAATGTACGAGTTTAAGTGGCGCAAGATTTCTTATTTCCACAGTCGTGTGAGACTTACAAGGTTGTTTAGCCCCCCCGCAAAAAAAAAATACAAGGTTGTTTAGCTTGCACATAAATTTGACACGTAGATCCCTTAACAGGGGTAAAATTAGGGATTAATTTCAACTTGGCTAACCGCGGCATGCAACCAAAGTTAACATCACAGAGACGTGAATGCCAGACATTTGATTCACTATTGTTGCAAACATGATTAACAACTTTATTGCAAACATCTGACAAGGATGAGCAAAACAAGCCTCTTGATTCATAGCCTTTACCAACAAAGATTCCATACTTGTATATTACAAATTTATTGGACTCGAAGACAAGCTTGTAGCCATCTCTACACAGAACAGATCCGTTAACAAGATTTTTATTGACGGAGGGGACATAATGCACGTTCTTTAGCTGCACGATCTTCCCCGAAGAAACTTCAGATTCACCGTGCCAACACCACGAAAATAAGCACTTGAACCGTTGCCCATCAGCATAGTGGAAGTCCCTACGGTCTGGTACGAAGAAACATGGAAATGTCACCGCCATACGTGTACATTAGTACCTGTGTCAATCAACCAATCAGCACCATCCGTTGGATCAAGTTTGGTGATGAGAACACCAAGTTCTTTCAGGCTATTACCACAGAAAGATTTCGTAAGAATAACATTGCTTTCTTCCGCACTAATGACGATCAACTAGTCGAGGACCACCCTTGAAAAGACGCCCTTCTTCACTCCACATACAAAACCAGGTTAGGTACTGCCGCACAGTGAGAAATGAATTTTGATTTGCCCTCGTATCATTCAACGTGCAAGCAATCTTGATCTTCTCATTGAGCCGTTCACACCGGAAGAAATTGATGGAGTTGTCAAAGAAATGCCACCCGACCGAGCTCCCGGGCCTGATGGTTTTAGCAGGGCCTTCCTCAAGGCGTGCTTGCCGATTATCAAGCATGATTTCTACTCCCTTTGCTCACAGTTCTATGAAGGCAATCTTGACATCACCAGCATCAATGACGGACTCATTACCCTGATCCCTAAGGTGAACTCGCCTGAATCAATCAATGACTACAGACCAATCACCCTGCTCAATTGTTGTCTCAAGCTGCTCATGGAATTACTAGCTAACATATTGCAATGCATCATCCTCCAGCTGGTTCATCATAACCAATATGGTTTTCTCAAGGGGCGAACCATTCAAGATTGCCTTGCATGGTCTTACCATTATATTCATTAATGTCATGCATCCGGTAGGGAAATTATCTTACTAAAACTTAACTTTGCTAAAGCATTCAACACAATCGTGCATGAGCCCATGATCAATATCATGCGTCATATGGGGGTTTAATGAGCGTTGGATCTCTTGGATTAAGTGCCTATTTTCCTTTGGTCGATCGCCTATTCTTCTCAACGGAGTACCTAGCCGACAATTTCAATATCGTTGCGGTGTGAGGCAAGGAGTCCCGCTTTCGCCGCTAATATTTGTCCTCGAAGCGGAATTACTTTAGGCAACAATTAATGACGCGTTCAGACAATGCAATTGACCTCCCCTTCCCATGCAGTGGGCAAACTGACTACCCGGTCCTTCAATATTGTATGATACACTCATTGTTCTCCCTGCGTGCACTCGCCAAGCTTCTCTGGTTAAACTGATCCTACCAGACTACGCTTCCTCCATTGGACTCAAAATTAATTTCCACAAATCCACGCTGATCCCAATCAATCTTGACACATCAACTACGGCTAATCTTGATGGGGGTTTTGGTTGAGTACTTGGTACGATGCCTTTCACTTACCTTGGACTCCCACTTGGCACTACCAGACCCTCGGTCCAAGAGCGTATGCCTTTGGTTAGCAGATTAGAACAGCAACTTACGTCCACCATTGCAATGATGTCATACGGTGGTAGACTTTCGTGGTTGAACGCTTCGATCACGTCTCTTCTAGTGTTAGCAATGTGCACGCTTAAATTCCCACCCAAACTCATTGAGATCGTTGATAAAATTAGGCACAGATGCCTTTGGACTAAGAAAACGGACCAGGGAGACAAATGTAACTCGCTTGTAGCGTGGGACTTGGTCTGTCGACCCAAGAAAAAAGGACGATTGGGGTGATCAACTTGAAAATTCACAATGAGGCATTGCTGCTCAAATTTCTGCACAAGTTCTTCAACAAGCAGGATGTTCTTTGGGTTAACCTCATCAGGGACAATCATTATGTTGGCAGGATGTAGGATCAAAAGTATGTCTAGAGGGAGGGTGATTAGACTAATTGACCAAATAAAAATCTAGCCTTTTCCCAATTTTATGTCTTGGCAGATTTTAGCAACTTAACACAAGTCAAGCAATCAACCTACACATGCAATTCTAAGAGTATAGCAGCGAAATGTAAATCATTGCATATGAAGGTAAAAGGGAGGAGTTTGGAGGGAGCAAACGCAATGTTGACACGAAGATTTTTGGCGTGGTTCCGATAGGTGGTGCTATCGTACATCCACGCTGATGGAGACTTCAACCCACGAAGGGTAACGGTTGCGCGAGTCCATGGAGGTCTCCACCCATGAAGGGTCCATGAAGAAGCAACCTTGTCTATCCCACCATGGCCATCACCCACGAAGGACTTTCCTCACTTGGGTAGATCTTCATGAAGTAGGCGATCTCCTTGCCCTTACAAACTACTTGGTTCAACTCCACAATCTTGACGGAGGCTCCCAAGTGACACCTAACCAATCTAGGAGACACCACTCTCCAAAAGGTAATAGATGGTGTGTTGATGATGAACTCCTTGATCTTGTGCTTCAAATGATAGTCTCCTCAACACTCAACTCTCTCTCACAGATTTGGATATGGTGGAAATATGATTTGAGTGGAAAGCAACTTGGGGAAGGCTAGAGATCAAGATTCTTGTGGTTGGATTGGAATGTCTTGGTCTCAACACATGAGTAGGTGGTTCTCTTTTAGAAAATGAGTAGTGGAAGTGTAGGCACATTCTGATGCTCTCTCTCAAATGGAGAAGGGGGTGGAGGAGTATATATAGCCTCCACACAAAATCTAACCGTTACACACAATTTACCAAACTCGGTGGGACCGAATAGTGAAACTCGGTGAGACTGGCCTGGTTCAAAATGTGAACGTTAGGCTTTTCGGTGGGACCGACAATATCAACTTGGTGAGACCGATGCGCTAGGGTGCAAAACCTCATCTCAATGAGACCAATCACATGAACTCCCTGAGACTGATTTTAGTAATAAGCAAACATAGACTTGGTCAGGCAAACTCGGTGGGACTGATGACCCACAAGTATATGGGGTCAATTGTAGCATTTTTGATAAGTAAGAGTGTCGAACCCAACGAGGAGGAGAAGGAAATGACAAGTGGTTTTCAGCAAGGTATTGTCTACAAGTGCTAAAATTGTAAGTAGCGGAGTAGTTTGATAGCAAGATAATTTGTGACGAGCAAGTAACGATAGTAGTAGAAAACGTGCAGCAAGGTAGCCCAATCCTTTTGAGGCAAAGGATAGGCCAAAATGGTTTCTTATGATAAGCAAAGTGTTCTTGAGGGTACAAGGGAATTTCTTCTAGTCACTTTCATCATGTTGGCTTAATTCATGTTCGGTACTTTGCTAATTTGATATGTGGGTGGACCGGTGCTTAGGTGATGTTCTTACTTGAACAAACCTCCTACTTATGATTAACCCTCCAGCAAGCATCCACAACTAAGAGAAAAGTATTAAGAATAAATTCTAACCATATCATTAAACTTTGGATCCAATCGGTCCCTTACGTAATAACGCATAAGCTGGGGTTTAAGCTTCTGTCACTCTCGCATCCTACCAACTAATAACTACTCCACAATGCATTCCCTTAGGCCCAAATATGGTGAAGTGTCATGTGGTCGACGTTCGCATGACACCATTAAGAGAATGGCAACATACATATCATCAAAATATCGAACACATATCAAGTTCACATGATTACTTGCAACATGATTTCTCCCATGACCACAAGAATGAAAGTAACTACTCACAAATGATAAACATGCTCAAGATCAGAGGGTTATTAAACAGCATAATGGATCTGAACATATAATCTTCCACCAAATAAACCATATAGTAATCAACTACAAGATGTAATGAACACTACTAGTCACCCACAAGCACCAATCTATAGTTTTGATACAAAGATTGAACACAAGAGATGAACTAGGGTTTGAGAGGAGTTGGTGCTATGAAGATGTTGATGTAGATAGCCCACCCTAAGATGGGAGAGTTGTTGGTGGTGATGATGGCGATGATTTCCCCCTCCGGGAGGGAAGTTCCCCCGGTGGAATCACTCTGCCGGAGGGCAAAAGTGCTCCTGCCCAAGTTCTGCCTCGAGGCGGCGGCGCTTCGTCCCGAATGTCCTCCCCTGATTTTTTTCTAGGTCAAAATGACTTATATACCAGAAGATGGGCATCGGAGGTGGGTCGAGGAGGGCAGCACCAACCAGGGTGCGCCTGGGCCTCCTAGCACGCCCAGGTGGGTTGTGCCCACCTGATGGCCCTCCTTTGGTACTTATTTGCTCCAATATTTATTAAATATTCCATAAAAATTCCTCGGGGAGTTACACATCATTTGGAGTTGTGCAGAATAGATAGCTTGACGTAGCTTTTTTAGGTCCAGATTTCCAGCTGCCGAAATTCTACCCCTTGGTGCATACCTGGCATATTATGAGGGAAAAGGCATTAGAATTACTCCAAAAAGCATTATTATACAATAAAACAACATAAATAACAGTAGGAAAACATGATGCAAAATGGACGTATCAACTCCCCCAAGCTTAGACCTCGCTTGTCCTCAAGCGAAAACCGAAATCGAAAAACATGTCCACATGCTTAGAGAGAGATGTGTTGATAAAAACAAAAATACGGACATAGCAGCATCATGTGACTTATTATAACAACAAGAAACTTTAATATAAAACTTTTATCATAGACTTCTCATGAACAAGTGACAATTCATCACAACATCGAAGTATAAAGCATAAACTCTATTGGAAACCAACAAACTATGTCCTCAGTCAACTTTGCAACTACAATTCATCATCTTTTCTGGAAGGGTCATGTATCGAAGCCTTTAGGCAAGTCCACATACACTACTAGGGAAAACCCTAGTAGTAGCGCGGGTTTTGAGGCTATCAGCAGCGCGGGCACATGCGCTACCAATAAGGCGCTACAGCTAACTGTTAGTAGTAGCGCTGTCTGTACCCGCGCTACTACTATTGACTATATCAGCAGCGCATTTTCGGAACGCGCTACTATTAGTTAGCTGTAGCGATTTCCTGAGCCCGCGCTACTGGTATATCTTTCACCATTTCCCCATTGCAGCTTCAATAAACTGCAATTTCCAGATACTAGGTACTACTAGATGTCAATTTCATAAAGCATTATAGGTACTAGGTAGTACTCCCTCGGTTCCAAATTACTCGTCGTGGTTTTAGTTGATATTTGAACTAAAACCAGGACGAGTAATTTGGAACCGAGGGAGTACTAGATAAAAATTTCATATATACTCAACATGCATCCTTAAGCAGTACAAGGTGACATCGACGACGATCATCATATTTAGTTCTAGATGATATTGACGACGATCATCATATGTAGTTCTACATGATATCGACGACGATCATCATATGTAGTTCTAGATGATATAGCCACACACACATATGTAGTTCTAGATGATATCGACGACGATCATCATCCTCAAGCCTGGGCGGTGGGTGTTCCTGATAGTAATTAGGATGGCCTGTCCAACACGAAGATTCTTGCCAACGAGGAATCTCTTCCACCCAACAGAGTTTAAGTGTGTGCGACCGTCTGTGTCCATGCGGTAAGTACAGGTGGTGACGGAGCCCCTTGCGGTAAGGCGTAGTCCAGCTGAGCCTTCTTCATCAGGCTCGATACCACAACTCACAGATAGGTTCTTTGGTAATTTCTGAATAAGAAAAACATATCAATTAATAAATAGCCTCACACATACTCTTGCAAATATATTTCTATTAAGTCTAGATTTCTACACTATCAAAAGACACAGTACTACGCATTTGTATTAATTAATCATGAATTCTACTAATAAGTATATATGGATTATCTACACTATTAATAGTTCCTTGGATTCTACACTAATAAGCATGTGATCAGACTCTACACTAAAGCATATCAACGACTAGATTCCACACAACATAGCATTGGACTCTACACTAAGCATATCATCGGATAATTTGCATTTGTAAGTATAACATACCATATCATGTCGATGGACCATGGTACTTGTCAGGCGGGTCACAAATGGCACCCCGACAAAGTCAGCACATGGTGGAATTATGTCCCATAGGTTGCACACCTCCTCCTCGCTCAGCCTCATTCTTTGAGCTACGATGGCTTCATGAAGTGGGTCCTCATTATCTTCATCATCTTCTTCATCTGCATCATCTTCGTCATCTTCATCATCTTCATCATCTTCATCATCTTCATCATCTTCCACCAGGTTGAGATAAATGACAGCCAACTTGGGTCTTTCTGCTCTGAAGGAGAAGCTGATCAACTCACCACCAGTAAGACGCATGCGGGCGAGGAAATGGGCCCATCCATCTCCTCCAATCTGCGACATATTGCATCCTTTCTTGACCTCCATAGTGTACGGCCCCCCAGGAGCCTCAAGTGTCACAGTTTCCCCTGTCAGCTTGTTGAATGTCAACCTGACATTGCATGGGACGGTCTGTGTAAGAAAAGAAAAATGACACAATGCAGTAATGCCAACACTAAAAATAAAATAGTTGTTACATTTCATCTAATTTCTTACTGCCGCATTTCGAAAACTCGGCTGTAAGTAGATGCCAAACAGCTTGCCAGTTGCAAGGCTGCTGGCGCACCTTGACTTGCACAGTCGACATAGTGGTGCTGGTGGTGGCGCCATTTTCCTAAAGAAATATGAGCAAAGGATTAATGATTCACTTCACAGAAAAGAAAAACAGTAGCATGTGATATTTTTGGTTCTTCCGCGAGAAGCAATTTTATGGACAATTATAATCCTAAGATCTAATAACATATTAGATGACAAGGTACCACGTACCAAAGCATTTTGGTGGCACCTATTGCCGAAAAAATAACAATAAAATGGTGCATACTAAATCAACTAAATCAACTAGCATACTAAATCCACTAGCATACTAAATCAACTAAATCAAAATGTTCTAAATCAACTAAATCAACTAGCCTACTAAATCAACTAAATCAAAATGTTGCATATGAAGTAAATCAACTAGCCTACTAAATCAACTGAATCATATCAACTAAATCAGAATGTTGCATATGAACTAGCCTACTAAATCAAAATGTAGCAGGGAGGAGGGAGAAGGAGGGGCGACTCAAGGAGGGAGAAGAGAGTAGGACGGAGGAGGAGGCGGAGCTAGGAGGGGCTGGTCGGCAGCGAGTGGAGGGAGAATGGAGGAGGAAGGTGGAGCGAGGAGGGGTCGGCCAGCGGCGAGTGGAGGAAGGACGGAGGAGAAGGCCGGTACCGAGTCCAGCGAGGAGGATGAGGTGACGGCAGCACAGATCAGAGGAGGGGCGACGTGGGAGGACTGGCGGCGCGGGGGTTGAGGGGGAGATTGAGTGTGTGTGTGTGAGTGTGATCTGGATCGGATAGGTGAGTGGGGGAGAGGGAATGTCTTAGCAGTAGCACGCTATAGCAAAATGGGCTACTACTAAACGACGTATCAGCAGCGCCTTTCACCGAGAACACGCTACTGCTATGTTAGACATAGACATAAAAAATACATTGATCATCAATTGTCTTTTTGTGTACAATCTGATTTGTCAATAGGAATCCTCGACGGTTGGTTTAAGAACAGGCGAGGATTCCTATTGCGTCCACAGATCCTACACATAGAGTTCAATGAAGACCAAGTGCTTGTGAAAGTTGTAGAAGTAACATATTTAAGGTGGTGCAAACTCTCTTCACGGAGCGAGGTGGGACTAAATTTTTGTAGCAACCTTAGTAGTAGCGATTATTGCGTAAATGCGCTACTGCTACGATCCGTAGCAGTAGCGTTCTTTGTGTTAACTCGCTGATGCTATAACTGGCCTCGCGGCGGCGTCGTGGGAATTTTAGCAGTAGCGCATCTTAGAGTGTGCGCGCTACTGATAAACTTGTTTCAGCAGCGAGTTTTGAGACCGCGTGCTACTGCTACATAGCAGCAGCGCCTGATTTTAAACCGCGTTGCTGGTAAGATTCTGTGTATAGGCTTTTCCCTAGTAGTGATACTCAACCATCATTTAGTCTTCTATGATTTCTAACACGCACGGCGTACACATGAGCAAAACGTTTCAACCGGACACAAAGAAAGACAGGGGCTTATAGTTTCGCCTTCCAATGCACTCACCTCAAGGGTGATGTCAACAATAATAACTCATGCTACCCATATTCAACTGGATATATGTGCCTAGATCTTTCCTCACCACATGATGCTTGCCAAAGGAGAAAAATAAAAGGAATAGAGAGAAAAACTTTGACTCTTGCATGAAAGTAAATACATGAAAGGAAAAGATAGGCCCTTCGTAGAGGGAAGCAGAGGTTGCCATGCACTTATTGTTTGTATGCTCAACCCCTTAGTGCAAGAGAACGTCACGTTATATTGCCCCTTATGACGGCAACCTTTATTATGTACTCTGTCGGTTTTATTCTTCACCATCACAAGTTCGAACAACGCTCAATTTTCCTTTACACTAAATGATCTCACATTTTTATAAGCAATTTTTATTGCCCTTTTTGCACCGATGACAACTTACTTGAAGGATCTTACTCAATCTAAAGGTAGGTATGGTGGACTCTCAAACAAGATAGGTTTTAAGGGTTTTGGATGCACAAGTAGTATCTCTACTTAGTGCGGAGTTTTTGGCTAGCAAAGATAGGGGCAAGCACCACATGTTGAGGGATTTATGACAATATAACTTCTATGTGAATATGACCAATCATAAATCATTAAGTTGTCTTCCTTGTCCAACGTCAACAATTTTGGCATATAATATTTTGATGGGTGCTCACAATCATTAAAGATTTCCATGATAATATATTTATATGTGAATCTTATCTTCCCTTATTAATTCTTTCATGAGTTGCATCATTGACCAATGCTATGTTAGTCAATCTACAATAAAGTTTTCTACTTGTACGTTTCCTTGTGTAATGTCATCACTTACCATAAGATTAGCATTTGATCTTTTTCTTTTTATTTCCTTTCTTTTATTGCAACAAGAAAGTAAACAAGGCAAAACTCAAACTAAACTTTATTATATCACACACATGATTACAAGGATTGATTACTAAGCAAACTCACAAAAAGAAAGGATCGAACTATACTTTTATTCATCTAATAGCAAAAGATAACCATTGATCGAACTAAGAAAGTAAAGGCAAAAGATAGTGAAGATCGATACGATACCGGGGCACCTCCCCCAAGCTTGGCGAAAGCCAAGGGGAGTGCCCATACCCAATACTCAGTTTTCTTTTGGTGGTGATGAAGAAAATGGTGTTGATGAAGTAGAAGCAATCCGGTCTTTAAGGACCAAGAGGCTCTCCAATCTTCGGACGACTCTCCGCGAGGAAGCAGTGTGCTCCATATGCAAAATATTTTCACGATTGAGATACCTATTTTGTATACGAACCGTACTAATGATCCTGAAGGCTGCAATCTCAATGGGGGTAAGATGAGCATAGTAGGGTTTAAGGATATCTTCCTCTTCCTCATCAACGGGCAAGGCTTGCTCGTCCATCGGCATGTGATCTCCGGTGGGCTCCCTGCTTTTGTCCTCCTTAGCTGCTCCAATAGGGTCCTCTCTCTTCAGCTCGATCTTCATCAACCAAGCATCCTCTTCTATACGATCAGAGGGGGGAGAAGACATGATGTTTGGCTCAACAGATCTGATAGAAAACAACAAGAAAAAAACAGGAGATTTCTCCACGATACAGAGGTTAACAGGTTCGGGAGGTATATATAGATTTTTTTATCTTTGGGAACAAGCGGAACGGAAGAAAAACAGAGTCCAGAAAGTACCCGAGGTGGGCACAACCCACCTGGGCGCGCTGGTGTATCGTTCCCACCAGGGTCACTTTCCTGGAAGTTTATTATTTTCCAAAAATTTTAAATATTCCAAAACCGACAAAAAATATTTTTGCTGATTTTTCGAAGTCTGTTTACTTACTGTATCACGTACCTCCTTTTTTCATTATTCTGGAGTGTTCCGGAAGATTTCCTTTATGTGTTCTTCCGGTGTCAAAGTTTCGATAACATTGCTTTTAACATTAATGGGCATACCTGAGATATAGTGTATTATTCGTTGCCCATTGACAACCTTCGGGTTAGTCCCTTCGGCATTATTATTTTTGATAGCTCCGGATCGATAGACCTCCTCGATGACATAGGGCCCGTCCCATTTGGAGAGGAGTTTTCATGCAAAGAATCTGAAATGATAGTTGTAAAAAAGAACATATTCTCCGACTTTGAACTCACACTTTTGAATTCTTTTGTCATGCCATCTTTTAACTTTTTCTTTGAATAACTTAGCATTTTCATAAGCCTGGGTTCTTCATTCATCTAATGAGCTAATATCAAATAACCTCTGTTGCCCAGCAAGTTTGAAATCATAATTGAGTTCTTTTATTGCCCAAAATGCTTTGTGTCCTAACTCAAGAGGCAAATGACAAGCTTTTCCATAAACCATTTTATATGGAGACATACCCATAGGATTTTTATAAGCCGTTCTATAAGCCCAAAGTGCGTCATCTAATTTCTTAGACCAATTCTTCTGGGACCTATTGACAGTCTTTTGTAAGATTAGTTTTCTTTCTATTGCTACGTTCAACTTGACCACTAGACTGAGGATGATAAGGTGACGCAATTCTATGGTTAACATCATACTTAGCAAGCATTTTACGGAAAGCACCATGAATAAAGTGTGAACCACCATCAACCATTAAATATCTAGGGACTCCAAACCTTGGGAAAATAACTTCCTTAAGCATTTCAATAGAGGTGTTGTGATCAACACTATTAGCTGGAATAGCTTCTACCCATTTAGTAACATAATCAACAGCAACCAAAATATGTGTATACCCATTAGAGGACGGAAAAGGTCCCATGAAGTCAAATCCACAATATCAAATGGTTCAACAGCAAGGGAATAATTCATATGCATTTCTTGACGCTTACCGATATTACCTATTCTTTGGCATTCATCACACGATGAGACGAACTTACGGGCATCCTTGAAGAGAGTAGGCCAATAAAACCCAGATTGCAATACCTTATGAGCGGTTCTGAATCTCGCGTGATGTCCTCCATAAGCTTGAGAGTGACATTTCCGTAGGATTTGTTCCTGTTCTTGTTCATGCTCAGGTACACAAAATCTAATAATACCATCTACTCCTTCTTTATAAAGATGTGGGTCATCCCAAAAGTAATGTCTTAAATCATAGAAGAATTTTTTTCTTTTGTTGATATGTGAAGCTAGGTGGTATGTATTTAACAACAATATAATTAGCATAGTCAGCATACCAAGGTGTACTATGAGAAACATTTATTGTAGCTAGTTGTTCATCAGGGAAGCTATCATTAATGGGTTGTGGGTCATCAAGAATATTTTCAAGCCTAGACAAGTTATCAGCTATGGGGTTCTCTGCTCCTTTCCTATCAGTGATATGCAAATCAAGTTCTTGTAGCAGAAGAACCCACCTAATGTGTGTAGGTTTAGCATCTTTCTTTTTGATAATATATTTTATGACCGCATGATTGGTGTGAACAATTACTTTAGAATCAACAATGTAAGATCTGAATTTATCACAAGCAAACACCACTGCTAAGACTTCTTTTTCAGTAGTACCATAGTTTCGTTGAGCACTGTCTAGAGTTTTACTAGCATAATGAATAACATTTAGTTTCTTATCAACTCTTTGTCCTAGAACAACACCAACAGCATAATCACTAGCATCACACATACTCTCAAAAGGCAAGTTCCAATCAGGTGGTTGAACAACATGTGCAGTAATTAAGGCTTTCTTTAGTGTTTCAGTGGCTTCCATACAATCATCATCAAACACAAAGGGAATATCCTTTTGCAAAAGATTAGTAAGAGGCATAGAAATTTTAGAAAAGTCTTTGATAAACCTCCTATAGAAACCAGCATGACCAAGGAAACTACAAATACCTTTGATATCTTTAGGACATGGCATTTTCTCAATTGCATCAACCTTGGCTTTATCCACCTCAATGCCTCTTTTAGAAATTTTATGGCCCAAAACAATACCTTCGTTAACCATAAAGTGGCACTTCTCCCAATTCAAGACGAGATTTGTTTGTTCACATCTCTGCAAGACTCAATCAAGATTGCTTAAACAATCATCAAAAGACTTCCCATAAATAGAAAAGTCATCCATGAAAACCTCAACAATCTTTTCACAAAAATCAGAGAATATAGCAGTCATACTGATAACAAACAAGTGTAGGGGATCGCAACAGTTTTCGATAAATAAGAGTGTCGAACCCAACGAGGAGCTAAAGGTAGAATAAATATTCCCTAATGTTCTATCGACCATCGATACAACTCTACGCACGCTTGACGTTCGCTTTACCTAGAACAAGTATGAAACTAGAAGTACTTTGTAGGTGTGTTGGATAGTTTTGCAAGAAACTAAAGAACGTGTAAATATAAACTAGGGGCTGTTTAGGTAAAAATGGAATAAAGTAAATATAGCGAGTGTGGAAAAGTGGTGGTAGGAGTTGTGGAATTGTCCCTAAGCAATTGACTACTTTACTAGACCGATAGCAAGTTTTATGTGGGAGAGGCCACTGCTAGCATGTCATCCCTGACTTGGAATTCTATGCACTTATGATTGGAACTATTAGCAAGCATCCGCAACTACTAACGTTCATTAAGGTAAAACCAAACCATAGCATTAAGATATATTGGTCCCCCTTCAATCCCGTATGCATCAATTTCTATGATAGGTTGAAGCTTCTGTCACTCTTGCCCTCCAATACATAGTCCTATCAACATACAACTAACCCTATGGTGTGATCCACGCGCGCGCTCATATGATGGGCACCAAAGGACAGCAACATAACCACAAGCAAATTAAAACCAATCATAGCAATTCATCAATCACCGATAGGACAACGAAAATCTACTCAGACATCATAGGATGGCAACACATCATTGGATAATAATATGAAGCATAAAGCACCATGTTCAAGTAGAGGGTACAGCGGGTTGCGGGAGAGTGGACCGCTGAATATAGATGGGGGAAGGTGATGGAGATGTTGGTGAAGATGATGGAGGTGTTGGTTTAGATCGCGGTGATGATGATGGCCCCCAGCGGCGTTCCGGCGCCACCGGAAGCAAGGGGGGGGAGCCCCCCCTTCTTCTTCTTCTTCTTCTTCCTTGACCTCCTCCCTAGATGGGAGAAGGGTTTCCCCTCTGGTCCTTGGCTCCCATGGCGTGGGAGGGGCGAGAGCCCCTTCGAGATTGGATCTATCTCTCTGTTTCTGTGTTCTCAGATTTTACCCCTTCACCGTTTCTTTAATATCCGGAGATCCATAACTCTGATTGGGGTGAATCTTTCACCCAGATTTTTCTCATAAAATTAGCTTTCTTGCGGCAAAATAAGGACATCAACCGCCTTATGGGTGGCCCACGAGAGTGCCAGGTGCGCCCAGGGGGTGTGGGCGCGCCCCCCTTTCTCGTGGCCACCTCGGACACCGTTTCGCGTTGATTTTTCCTCCGGAAAATCCCAAATATTCCAAAATAATTCTCCGTCCGTTTTTATCCCTTTTGGACTCCATTTGATATTGGTTTTCTGCGAAACATAAAACATGAAACAAACAGGAACTGGCACTGGGCACTAGATCAATATGTTAGTCCCAAAAATAGTATAAAAAGTTGCCAAAAAGTATATGAAAGTTGAAGAATATTGGCATGGAACAATCAAAAATTATAGATACGACAGAGACGTATCAGCATCCCCAAGCTTAATTCCTGCTCGTCCTTGAGTAGGTAAATGATAAAAAAGATAATTTTTGATGTGGAATGCTACCTAGCATAATCTTGATCATATGTCTAATCATGGCATGAATATTAAGACACGAGTGATTCAAGGCAATAGTCTATTATTTGACATAAAACGATAATACTTCAAGCATACCAACCAAGCAATTATGTCTTATCAAATAACATAGCCAAAGAAAGCTCATCCCTACAAAATCATATAGTCTGGCTATGCTCCATCTTCATCACACAAAGCATTCAAATCATGCACAACCCCGATGACGAGCCGAGCAATTGGTTCATACTTTTTAATGCGCTTCAGCTTTTTAAACTCTTACGCAATACATGAGTGCAAGCCATGGACATAGCACTATGGTGGTGGTTGTGAGGACAAAAAGGGAGAAGATAGTCTCACATCCACTAGGCGTATCAACGGGCTATGGAGATGCCCATCGATAGATATCAATGTGAGTGAGTAGGGATTGCCATGCAACGGATGCATGAGAGCTATAAATATATGAAAGCTCAACAAAAGAAACTAAGTGGGTGTGCATCCAACTTGCTTGCTCCCGAAGACCTAGGAATTTTGAGGAAGCCCATCATTGGAATATACAAGCCAAGTTCTAGAATGAAAAATTCCCACTAGTATATGAAAGTGAAAGCATAGGAGACTCTCTCTATGAAGAACATGGTGCTACTCTAAAGCACAAGTGTGGTAAAAGGATAGTAGCATTGCCCCTTCTCTCTTTTTCTCTCATTTTTTTGTTGGGCTTCTTTGGCCTCTTTTTTTTCAATTGGGCTTCTTTGGCCTCTTTTATTTTTCATGAAGTCCGGAGTCTCATCCAGACTTGTGGGGGAATCATAGTCTCCTTCATCCTTTCCTCACTAGGGCAATGCTCTAATAATGATGATCATCACACTTTTATTTACTTACAACTCAATATTACAACTCAAAGATATGACTCTATATGAATTCCTCCAGCGGTGTACTGGGATGTGCAATGATCTAGCATAGCAATGACATCAAAAAACGGACAAGCCATGAAAACATCATGCTAGCTATCTTATGATCATGCAAAGCAATATGACAATGATGGAACGTGTCATAATAACAGAATAGTGGAAAGTTGCATGGAAATATATCTCGGAATGGCTATGGAAATGCCATAATAGGTAGGTATGATGGCTGTCTTGAGGAAGGTAAATAATGGGTTCATGATACCGGCGAAAGTTGCGCGGCACAATAGAGGCTAGCAAAGTGGAAGGGTGAGTGTGCGTATATCCATGGACTCGCATTAGTCATAAAGAACTCATATACTTATTGCAAAAGTCTACTTAGCCCTCGAAGCAAAGTACTACTACGCATGCCCCTAGAGGGATAGATTGGTAGGAAAAGACCATCGCTCGTCCCCGACTGCCACTCATAAGGAAGACAATAAAAAAACACCTGATGCTCCAACTTCGTTACATAACGGTTCACCATACGTGCATGCTACGAGACTTGCAAACCTCAACACAAGTATTTCTCAATTTCACAATTACTCAACTAGCACGACTCTAATATCACCACCTTTATATCGCAAAACTATTGCAAGGAATCAAACATATCATATTCAGTGATCTACAAGTTTTATGTAGGATTTTATGACTAACCATGGGAATGACCAATTCCTGTCATCACTCTAAATAGATATAAGTGAAGCAAGAGAGTTTAATTGTTTCTAAAAAAGATATGCCCACGCTCTAACAATTATAAGTGAAGCAAAAGAGCATTCTACAAATGGTGGTTTTCTATGTGAAGAGAAACAGGCAATCCAAACTTCAAATGATATAAGTGAAGCACATGAAGCATTCTATAAAGCCATACTCAAAAGATTTAAGTGAAGTGCAATGAGCATTCTATAAATCAACCAAGGACTATCTCATACCAGCATGGTGCATAAAGAAAAAAAATGAAAACTAAATGCAAAAGACGCTCCAAAACTTGCACACAATGCATGAACGAAACGAATCCGAAAACATACCGATACTTGTTGAAGAAAGAGGGGATGCCTTCCGGGGCATCCCCAAGCTTAGACGCTTGAGTCTCCTTGAATATTTACTTGGGGTGCCTTGGGCATCCCCAAGCTTGAGCTCTTTCCTCTCTTCCTTTTCCTCATATCGAGACCTCCTCGATTAGACACTTCATCCACACAAAACTTCAAAAGAAAACTCGGTAAGATCCATTAGTATAATAAAGCAAATCACCATTCTAAGTACTGTAGCAAACCGATTCATATTTTATTTTTGCATTGTGTCTACTGTAATATAACTTTTTCATGGCTTAATCCACTAATATAAATTGATAGTTTCATCAAAATAAGTAAACTATGCATCAAAAACAGATGTAAAAAACAGAACACTCTGTAGCAATCTGAACATTCACCATACTTCTGGTACCCTAAAAATTCTACCAAAATTAGGAAAAAAAAGTTGTACAACAAGACATTGCAAAAAGAATCAGAACCGTTTGACTTTCCAGTTAAAAATGTAAAATCGCGCACTACCGCCAAAGTTTTTGTCCTGCACCGTACAAACCAACAAGCATTGTAAACATCCTCAAGGCAAACCTTGGCACATTATTTTTATAATACAATGGAATTGTACAAGGGGATACTTTTTTTGTTGAAAAGTTTCTGTAATCAAGATTCACAAAGTTTCCGTGAGCATGAATAAAGTTCAAGGAGCTCTCCCACTTCAACAATGCTTGTCTCTCTCACTTTCACTTTCTTTTTTGAAAAGTTTTTAGGTTCCCCTCTTTATTTTTTATTTTTATACTATATAAAAGCACTCAATAGAAATAAATGACTCTGCAAAACTTTCGGGTTGTCTCCCAGGCAGCGCTTTCTTTAAAGCCATTAAGCTAGGCATATAGTGCTCAAGTAATAGATCCACCTGGATCCCAAGGTATATCAAAGCCAATTTTAATTAACAATGATTTGTAATTTAGTAGTGAGCACAAGGTAACATATATCAAGCAACAACGAAGTCTAACTCTCTTCCTATGCACCGGCATGTCATAAACGAACAATTCATGCACACCAAGTAAAGGCCAATGCTTAGTATAAACAGTTTCTTGCAATTTTATCATATTGGAAACATAGAGAGGTGGAGATATAGTTCCTCTCTCATAATAATTGCAAGTAGGAGCAGCAAGTACATGCATATTATATCTATCAAAATCATCATGTGCAACGGTAGAAAGCAACCCATCAATATAATCCTTAGTAAGCACAAACTTCTCCGATATAGTGCAGTTGGGAGAATTCAAAAAGATAACAGGACTATCATGTGTGGGTGCAATAGCAACAATTTCATGTTTAACATAAGGAACTATAGCAAGTTCATCTCCATAAGCATAATTCATATTGGCATCTTGGCCACAAGTATAGCAAGCATCATCAAAAGGGGATATTTCAATAGAATCAATGGGATCATAACTATCATCATAGTAATCATCATAGTAATCATCATAGAAATCATCCTTCGGTAAGCACGAAGGGAAATTAAACAATGTATGAGTTGAAGAGTTACTCTCAGTAGAACGTCGGCACGGGTAGCTAATCCGCTCTTCCTCCTTTTGTTCTTTGCTCTCCTCATCATCTTTTTCATCCAATGAGCTCATAGTTTCATCAATTTCTTCTTCCATAGCTTCCTGCAAAATATTAGTCTCTTCTTGGACAGCGGAGACTTTCTCAATAAATGCATTAATATTGTAATTGTATTCATAATTTTCATAGCAATATTTCAATATAGCAAAATTTTCAGGCCTATAAACATCATCATCTAAAGCTTCATACTTTTCAAACAAAGATTCAATTTCATAAGCAGCCTTAAAAGCAACAAATTCTTCTATTTGTTCCACATCATAGTAATCATATATACCTCTAGCATAAGCTAATGTTTCATTATCATTAAATTTGCATGAAAAGGGAAGGTGTGGAGCCTTCATCGTAGAGCAACAATTATAATCATATCTCAAGCATAGTTGCCTAGCATACCAACGTAACATATGAATTTGATCCCATAATAGTTTTTGTTTTTGTGTCAAGCGATAATCGCTAAAGTATTCACGTTGGTCCAACGTGTCTCCCATAACATAATTGAATGGGGTTTTCTCAGGATTATTAAAGTAGTACATAATATCTCGAACATAACTAGCATCGAGGGTTTTAGGAGGTTCCTCATCTCCATGAGTAGCAAGTACACCTAATTTTTTTGGTATTTCGTGTTCCATATCCATATATAAAGATAGAGAACAACTTAGAACAACAAATAAAAATTACTTAGTGATAAAGGAAACAAGCACACACGAGAATATTCACCTCACGCTATGACTCCCTGGCAACGGCGCCAGAAAAAGGTCTTGATAACCCACAAGTGTAGGGGATCGCAACAGTTTTCGATAAGTAAGAGTGTCGAACCCAACGAGGAGCTAAAGGTAGAATAACTATTCCCTCAAGTTCTATCGACCACCGATACAACTCTACGGACGCTTGACGTTCGCTTTACCTAGAACAAGTATGAAACTAGAAGTACTTTGTAGGTGTTGTTGGATAGTTTTGCAAGAAAGTAAAGAACGCGTAAATATAAACTAGGGGCTATTTAGGTAAAGATGCAATAAAGTAAATATAGCGAGTGTGGAAAAGTGGTGGTAGGAGTTGTGGAATTGACCCTAAGCAATCGAGTACTTTACTAGACCGATAGCAACTTTTATGTGGGAGAGGCCACTGCTAGCATGTCATCCCTGACTTGGAATTCTATTCACTTATGATTGGAACTATTAGCAAGCATCCGCAACTACTAACATTCATTAAGGTAAAACGAAACCATAGCATTAAGATATATTAGTCCCCCTTCAATCCCGTATGCATCAATTTCTATGATAGGTTGAAGCTTCTGTCACTCTTGCCCTCCAATACATAGTCCTATCAACATACAACTAACCCTATGGTGTGATCCACGTGCGCGCTCATATGATGGGCACCAAAGGACAGCAACATAACCACAAGCAAATTAAACCAATCATAGCAATTAATCAATCACCGATAGGACAACGAAAATCTACTCAGACATCATAGGATGGCAATACATCATTGGATAATAATATGAAGCATAAAGCACCATGTTCAAGTAGAGGGTATAGCGGGTTGCGGGAGAGTGGACCTCTGAATATAGATGGGGGAAGGTGATGGAGATGTTGGTGAAGATGATGGAGGTGTTGGTGTAGATCGCGGTGATGATGATGGCCCCTGGCGGCGTTCCGGTGCCACCGGAAGCAAGGGGGAGAGAGGCCCCCTATTCTTATTCTTCCTTGACCTCATCCCTAGATGGGAGAAGGGTTGCCCCTCTGGTCCTTGGCTCCCATAGCGTGGGAGGGGCAAGAGCCCCTCCGAGATTGGATCTATGTGTCTGTTTCTGCGTTCTTAGATTTTACCCCTTCACCGTTTCTTTAATATCCGGAGATCCGTAACTCCGATTGGGGTGAATCTTTCGCCCAGATTTTTCTCATAAAATTAGATTTCTTGAGGCAAAAGAAGGGCATCAACCGCCTTACAGGTGGCCCACGAGACTGCCAGGCGCCCAAGGGGTGTGGGCGCGCCCCCTGTCTTGTGGCCACCTCGGACACCGTTTCGCGTTGATTCTTCCTCCGGAAAATCCCAAATATTCCAAAATAATTCTCTGTCGGTTTTTATCCCGTTTGGACTCCGTTTGATATTGGTTTTCTGCGAAACATAAAACATGCAACAAACAGGAACTGGCAGTGGGCACTGGATCAATATGTTAGTCCGAAAAATAGTATAAAAGGTTGCCAAAAGTATGTAAAAGTTGAAGAATATTGGCATGGAACAATAAAAAATTATAGATACAATGGAGACGTATCACATACATCTTTGAAAGGTAGCAGGTGCATTACATAAACCGAAAGGCATACTTCTATAAGAAAATGTTCCAAAAGGTCAAGTAAAAGTGGTCTTTTCTTGATCAGATTGTAAAATATGAATTTGTGAAAAGCCAGAGTATCCACCAAGGAAGCAAAAACTTTTGTGCTTGGATAATCTTTCTAACATTTGATCAATAAAAGACAGAGGGTAATGATCTTTTCTAGTAGCTTTATTTAATTTTGTATAATCAATTACCATTCTATAGCTCGTGACAATTCTTTGTGGAATAAGCTCATTCTTATCATTAGGAACAACAGTAATACCTCCTTTCTTAGGGACACAATGAACATGACTTACCCATCTACTATCAGCTATAGGATAGATTATACCTGCTTCCAGAAGTTTCAATAGTTCAGTTCTTACGACTTCTTTCATTTTCAGATTTAACCAATGTTGGTGATCAACAACAGGTTTAGCATCAGGTTCCATATTAATCTTGTGCTGACATAGAGTGGGACTAATGCCCTTAAGATCATCAAGAGTATATCCAATAGCGGCCTTGTGCTTCCTTAGAACTTTCAATAATCTTTCTTCTTCATGTTCTAAAAAGTTAGCACTAATAATAATAGGATATATCTTCTTTTCATCAAGGTAAGCATATTTCAGAGTGTATGGCAATTGTTTTAATTCAAACATAGGATCACCTTTAGGTGGAGGAGGACCTCCTAGAGTTTCAATAGGAAAATTGTGTTTAAGCTAAGGTTGTTGTTCGAAAAACATTCTATCTATTTCATTTCTTTCACGCATATGCAAATCATTTTCATGGTCTAGCAAATATTGTCCCAAAGGATCGGTAGGAGGCACATCAATAGAAGCAAGACCAATAATTTCATCCATACTAGGAAAATCTTTCTTATGAGGTTGTTTACCAAACTTGGAAAAATTAAATTTATGAGATTCATCACCAAAGCTTACACCGACAGTTTGTTTCTCACAATCTATTTTAGCATTGACGGTGTTCAAGAAAGGTCTACCAAAAATAATGGGATAAATGTCATCTTGTGGGGAGCTAAGAACAAGAAAATCAGTAGGGTATTTTATTTTCCCACACAAGACTTCAACATATCTAAGAATCCCAATTCATGATATAGTATCTCTATTAGCAAGTTTAATAGTGACATTTATGCCTTCTATTTCAGCAGGTGCTATTCATCTTTAATTTCTTGATATAAGGAGAAAGGAATAGAACTCACACTAGAACCTAGGTCACATAACCCATGATAACAGTGATCTCCTATCTTAACTGAGACAACATGCATGCCAACAACTGGTCTATGTTTATCTTTTCCTTCAGGTTTGGCAATTCTAGAAGCTTCACCACATAAGTAAATAACATGCCCATCAATATTATCAACTAAGAGATCTTTAACCATAGCAACACTAGGTTCAACTTTGATTCGTTCAGGTGGTTTGGGTGTTCTAACAGAACTTCTGTTAACCAAAGTTGAAGCTTTAGCATGTTCCTCCATCCTAATAGGAAAATGTGGTTTTTCAATATAAGTAGTGGAACAACTGGATCAACATTGTAAATAATGGTTTCTTCTTTAGCTTTTACCAGTTGTTTAATTTCTTCTTTAATTGGTGGGTGATATTTAAACCACTTCTCCTTAGGGAGATCAACATGAGTAGCAAAAGATTCACAGAAGGAAGCTACTATCTCAGAGTCAAGTCCATATTTAGTGCTAAACTTTTGAAAAGCATCAGTATTCATAAAATATTTAACACAATCAAACTTAGGTTCAATACCTGACTCTTTACCTTCGTCGAGTTCCCAATCTTCAGAGTTGCGTTTAATTCTTTCTAAAAGATCCCACCTGAATTCATTTGTCTTCTTCATAAAAGAACCAGTACAAGAAGTATCGAGCATGGATTGATTATTACGAGAAAGCCGAGCATAAAATTTCAAAATAATAATTTCTCTTGAGAGCTCATGATTGGGGCATGAATATAACATTGACTTAATCCTCCCCCAAGATAGAGTGGTAATTTCTCCTTCACGAGGCCAAAAATTATATATATAATGGAGACGTATCACATACATCTTTGAAAGGTAGCAGGTGCATTACATAAACCGAAAGGCATACTTCTATAAGAAAATGTTCCAAAAGGTCAAGTAAAAGTGGTCTTTTCTTGATCAGATTGTAAAATATGAATTTGTGAAAAGCCAGAGTATCCACCAAGGAAGCAAAAACTTTTGTGCTTGGATAATCTTTCTAACATTTGATCAATAAAAGACAGAGGGTAATGATCTTTTCTAGTAGCTTTATTTAATTTTGTATAATCAATTACCATTCTATAGCTCGTGACAATTCTTTGTGGAATAAGCTCATTCTTATCATTAGGAACAACAGTAATACCTCCTTTCTTAGGGACACAATGAACATGACTTACCCATCTACTATCAGCTATAGGATAGATTATACCTGCTTCCAGAAGTTTCAATAGTTCAGTTCTTACGACTTCTTTCATTTTCAGATTTAACCAATGTTGGTGATCAACAACAGGTTTAGCATCAGGTTCCATATTAATCTTGTGCTGACATAGAGTGGGACTAATGCCCTTAAGATCATCAAGAGTATATCCAATAGCGGCCTTGTGCTTCCTTAGAACTTTCAATAATCTTTCTTCTTCATGTTCTAAAAAGTTAGCACTAATAATAATAGGATATATCTTCTTTTCATCAAGGTAAGCATATTTCAGAGTGTATGGCAATTGTTTTAATTCAAACATAGGATCACCTTTAGGTGGAGGAGGACCTCCTAGAGTTTCAATAGGAAAATTGTGTTTAAGCTAAGGTTGTTGTTCGAAAAACATTCTATCTATTTCATTTCTTTCACGCATATGCAAATCATTTTCATGGTCTAGCAAATATTGTCCCAAAGGATCGGTAGGAGGCACATCAATAGAAGCAAGACCAATAATTTCATCCATACTAGGAAAATCTTTCTTATGAGGTTGTTTACCAAACTTGGAAAAATTAAATTTATGAGATTCATCACCAAAGCTTACACCGACAGTTTGTTTCTCACAATCTATTTTAGCATTGACGGTGTTCAAGAAAGGTCTACCAAAAATAATGGGATAAATGTCATCTTGTGGGGAGCTAAGAACAAGAAAATCAGTAGGGTATTTTATTTTCCCACACAAGACTTCAACATATCTAAGAATCCCAATTCATGATATAGTATCTCTATTAGCAAGTTTAATAGTGACATTTATGCCTTCTATTTCAGCAGGTGCTATTCATCTTTAATTTCTTGATATAAGGAGAAAGGAATAGAACTCACACTAGAACCTAGGTCACATAACCCATGATAACAGTGATCTCCTATCTTAACTGAGACAACATGCATGCCAACAACTGGTCTATGTTTATCTTTTCCTTCAGGTTTGGCAATTCTAGAAGCTTCACCACATAAGTAAATAACATGCCCATCAATATTATCAACTAAGAGATCTTTAACCATAGCAACACTAGGTTCAACTTTGATTCGTTCAGGTGGTTTGGGTGTTCTAACAGAACTTCTGTTAACCAAAGTTGAAGCTTTAGCATGTTCCTCCATCCTAATAGGAAAATGTGGTTTTTCAATATAAGTAGTGGAACAACTGGATCAACATTGTAAATAATGGTTTCTTCTTTAGCTTTTACCAGTTGTTTAATTTCTTCTTTAATTGGTGGGTGATATTTAAACCACTTCTCCTTAGGGAGATCAACATGAGTAGCAAAAGATTCACAGAAGGAAGCTACTATCTCAGAGTCAAGTCCATATTTAGTGCTAAACTTTTGAAAAGCATCAGTATTCATAAAATATTTAACACAATCAAACTTAGGTTCAATACCTGACTCTTTACCTTCGTCGAGTTCCCAATCTTCAGAGTTGCGTTTAATTCTTTCTAAAAGATCCCACCTGAATTCATTTGTCTTCTTCATAAAAAAACCAGTACAAGAAGTATCGAGCATGGATTGATTATTACGAGAAAGCCGAGCATAAAATTTCAAAATAATAATTTCTCTTGAGAGCTCATGATTGGGGCATGAATATAACATTGACTTAATCCTCCCCCAAGATAGAGTGGTAATTTCTCCTTCACGAGGCCAAAAATTATATATATATATATATATATATATATATATATATATATATATATATATATATAATTCCGGTCACGATGAACTAGATGCATAGGATAATTTTTTTGATGAAATTCCAATTTCAAACGGTTCCAGTTCCAAGATCCAATATCATCGCATAGCCTATACCATGTCAATGCTTTTCCCTTCAAAGATAAAGGGAAAACCTTCTTCTTAGCTTCATCTTCGCGCAAACCTGCAAGCTTAAATAATCCACAAATTTCATCCACATATATCAAGTGCATATCAGGATGTTCGGTTCCATCTCCTGCATAAGGATTAGCTAGTAGTTGTTCTACCATACCCGAAGGAATTTCATATTAAATATTTTCAGTAGGTGCAATAGGTTGAGGGGCAGCTAATTGTGGTTCCTGCCGAGGTGAACTTACACCGAACAAACCCCTCAAAGGATTGTTTTCTATAGTAGCAAGTGACAATAAATTTCAGCAAGCAGTAATAATGTTTCCTTACCAATTTCCACTTACCAAGAGCGCTTCACTCCCCGGAAACAACACCAGAAAATAGCCTTGATGACCCATAAGTATACGGGGTCAATTGTAGCCTTTTTAATAAGTAAGAATGTCGAACCCAACGAGGAGTAGAAGGAAATGACAAGTGGTTTTCAGCAAGGTATTGTCTGCAAGTGCTAAGATTGTAAGTAGCGGAGTAGTTTGATAGCAAGATAATTTGTAACGAGCAAATAATGGTAGTAGTAGCAAAAGTGCAGCAAGGTAGCCCAACCCTTTTGAGGCAAAGGACAGGCCAAAATAGTTTCTTATGATAGGCAAAGTGTTCTTGAGGGTACACGGGAATTTCATCTAGTCACTTTCATCATGTTGGCTTAATTCGTGTTCGGTACTTTGATAATTTGATATGTGGGTGGACCGGTGCTTAGGTGCTGTTCTTACTTGAACAAACCTCCTACTTATGATTAACCCTCTCGCAAGCATCCGCAACTACAAGAAAAGTATTAAGAATAAATTCTAACCATAGCATTAAACTTTTGGATCCAATCGGTCCCTTACAGAAGAGCGCATATACTGGGGTTTAAGCTTCTGTCACTCTCGCAACCCACCATCTAATAACTACTCACAATGCATTCCCTTAGGCCCAAATATGGTGAAGTGTCATGTAGTCGACATTCACATGACACCACTAAGAGAATGGCAACATACATATCATCAAATTATCAAACACATATCAAGTTCACATGATTACTTGCAACATGATTTCTCCCGTGACCTCAAGAATGAAAGTAACTAGTCACAAATGATAAACATGCTCAAGATCAGAGGGGTATTAAATAGCATAATGGATCTAAACATATAATCTTCCACCAAATAAACCATATAGTAATCAACTACAAGATGTAATCAACACTACTAGTCACCCACAAGCACCAATCTATAGTTTTGATACAAAGCTTGACCACAAGAGATGAACTAGGGTTTGAGAGGAGTTGGTGCTGTGAATATGTTGATGAAGATAGCCCTCCCCAAGATGGGAGAGTAGTTGGTGATGATGATGATGATGATTTCCCCCTCCGGGAGGGAAGTTCCCAAGGTGGAATCGCTTCGTCGGAGGACAATAGTGCTCCTGCCTAGTTCCGCCTCGAGGCGGCGGCGCTTCATCCTGAATGTCCTCCCCTGATTTTTGCTAGGTCAAAATGACTTATATACGAGAAGATGGGCACCAGAGGTGGGCCGAGGAAGTCAGCACCCACCAGGGCGCGCCTAGGCCTCCTGGCGCGCCCGGGTGGGTTGTGCCCACCTGGTGGCCCTCCTCTGGTACTTATTTGCTCCAATATTTATTAAATATTCCATAAAAATTCCTTGTGGAGTTTCAGCTCATTTGGAGTTGTGCTGAATAGGTAGCTTGACGTAGCTTTTTCAGGTCCAGATTTCCAACTGCCGGAATTATCCCCCTTGGTGCATACCTTGCATATTATGAGGGAAAATGCATTAGAATTACTCCAAAAAGCATTATTATAGTACAATAAAACAACATAAATAATAGTAGGAAAACATGATGCAAAATGGACGTATCAGGGACCGATCGCTCATTTCGGTGAGACCAAAATGTTACGAAAAGGAAACAGAGAGTTTGCACTGTGAACTCAGTGGGACCGATCGCACTTTAGCTTAGACCAAAATGTTATGAAGGGAAACAGAGAGTTTGCAATCCCATCTCGGTGAGACTGAGATCCCTATCGGTGAGACCAAACTGATTAGGGTTTCTGGATATGGCTATGTCAAGTGAACTCAGTGGCACAGGATAGATCAAATTGGTGGGGCCGAGTTTGACTTTAGGTTTAGGACATATGTGGAAATGAGAAAGTGATTGAGGGCTTTTGGAGCATATCACTAAGAATTTTGGGCAAGCAAGCCATTAAGAAGCACCTCATCCCCTTTTAATAGTATTGGCTTTTCCTATAGACTCAATGTGATCTTGGACACTAAAATGAAAATGTAGAGTCTTGAGCTTTTGCCTATATGTGTCCTTAGCATTTTGAGGGGTCCACATGCCATACCAATCATTGAACTTTCCGAAACATTGATCTTGATAGAATATTAGTTCAATGAGCTATATGTTGTTATGAATTACCAAAACCACCCAGGGATTAGTTGCACTTTCAATCTCCCCATTTTTGGTAATTAATGACAACGTATAGATCAAAGCTTCGACAAATGATAATCTAAATGAAGTACATCGTCGCTTTGAGAAGTATGTGATAAGAAAGAGCTCCCCCTAAATTTGTGCATTATTTAAAATTTGCTTTTGAATGCAAATGCACAATCGATTAGGATCATGGGTCACTCTTCCATGTCACATACATCTTGGTGGAGCGCTTAAAATGATAGAATATGAAATATGCAGAAATATGCACTCATCACCAAAGCAAGATATGAATGATCATACGTAAGAGATAGAATTTCGTCATTCAAGCACAAACATTAAAGTATGATATGATCAACCATATGATCATAGGAGTATCTCACACACAAGCATAAATAATTTATCACCGAAACAAGCAAGCAAATAAAGTAGCAAAAGAGGCAAAAGAAGCAAAACATACTCTCTCTCTCTCAGCCTATGATCCATACACTTTCTACCCCTTTGGCAACTGAAAGAGCTGGTTATCGACTAGAGGGGGGGTGAATAGGTGATTTTTATGAAAGTATTCAAAACTTGGGAGTTTCGAAGACAAAGAATAGAAATGACACTATTCGTATGTAGAGGAAGGTAGACTACACTAGGCAAGCCATAGTCAAGTATTCAATGAAGTGAAAGCATGAAGACTATTAGCAGCTAGGTAGTAAGGATCAGGATGGGCGATAGTATGAAGCCAATCACAACAAGTAGTCACACTATGAAGTCAAACAGATAATGCAAGTAGGAAATGACTTCACAAAGACAAACTGTAAGTAAGGATAAGTGAGAGATAGAACCAGTAGCTTGGAGAGGACAGAGATTTGTTCGACCAGTTCCAGTTGCTGTGACTACTGTATGTTTGGTTAGGGAGGCTGAGATTCAACTCAGAAGACCGCGTCTTCACCTTATTCCGCTTAAGCTAAGGACACTTAGTCCCCGCCCAATCACTCTGGTAAGTCTTCAAGGTAGACTTCGAAACCTTCACAGACTTCGTTCACCGGCAATCCACAATGACTCTTGGATGCTCCGAATGCGATGCCTAACCGGCTAGAGGGTTCACAGTCCTCAAGTGTAACAAGTGTAACAAGTCTTCAGATCACGCGGATAGAAAGACTTCAGTGATGCCAAACACTCTTTGGGATCTGGGTGGTTTGGGATTTGTCCTTGCAAGGATTCTCTCTCAAATGCTTCAGAGGTGGGTTGCTCTCAAACGACAAAAGCCATGTACTAACTCTGAGCAGCCACCAATTTATGGTGTAGGGGTGGGCTATTTATAGCCACTAGGCAACCCGGCCTGATTTTTCCGAAATGACCCTTGGTCACTAAGGAACTGACACGTGTCCCAACGGTCAGATTTCAAACACACGCGAGAGCTTGACTTGGGCTGCAAGTAAAGCTGACTCATCCGACTCTGGAAAAGATTTGCTCTCATAGTCTTCGCTCCAAGACATAGGCTTTGGTTGAGCATCACTTCAGTCACTCTGACTTTGTTCACTTGGACCCCACTTAACAGTGCGGTGGTTCCTATGACTCAACAAAGAAGAAAAGGAAACAACGAAACAACTAAGTCTTCGCACTCCATAGTCTTCATGCGATGTCTTCTCATGTCATAGTCTTCAGCATGAATAGCTTCACACACCACCATTATCTTCAATGTCTTCACACATTTTTAGGGGTCATCTCCGATAGGTAAACCGAATCCACGAGGGACTACTACCTGTGTTATCCTGCAATTCTCACAAACACATTAGTCCCTCAACCAGGTTTGCCGTCAATACTCCAAAACCAACTAGGGGTGGCACTAGATGCACTTACAATCTCCCCCTTTTTGGTGATTGATGACAAACAGGTTGAAGTTTTCAACGGGGATAAAAGTATGTGAAATTGTAAAGGATTAAGATATTGTCTTCATAGGTGGCAAAAAGGCTCCCCCTAAAGATGTGCATATAAATGTTTTGCGTTGGAATGCAAATGCACATGGCAGGTTGTACTGGTGGAGATCCTCTTCACCTTATGAATACAATACATCATGCATGAACATATATAACAAGAATAATGACATGCATAATGAAAGATGGACGTGTGCAGAATGACTTCATGCGGGATTTATCATCACATCACAGAATAACAGAAAAAGTAGTAGACGACCATCAAGTTTAAGTGTTACAACTCAAAGAACCAACTGTATCAAAAGCGAGAGTTGTAAACACTTGGCAAAAGTATAGCAACCACCCATAAGGACCCGCTTGAAGACTATCAACATATGCTTCTCCCCCTTTTGTCAGTAAGGACCAAAAAGGTTTGAAGACATAGTCTCTACTCATTCCCATGAGGAGTAGGTGAGGCAGCAGGGTCGTCGTTGAGGTATGGTGGTGCAGGAGAATTTGGTGCAGTGTCGATACACGCCGAAGCTGGAGGTGGTGAAGTAGCATCTGCGGCATCATCAAGAACTTTGGCATTAACAGTTGCCGCGGAGGAGGAGTACTCAGAATCTTTGAGTGATGGAGTCTGACACAAGACAGTGTTCCTGGGAGGAGTGGTATCAAACTTGAATCCTGATGCCATCGTCTTGAAGATCAGCTTCAACACTGAGCAATGTCAGACTCTTCCAAGACCTCCAACAGGTTTCATGAGTGACAAACACATTCTTGGTGGCAAGATTTCGAATGGAATTAGCATCCACCAAGAGGCTTTGCATATGACACTTTAGCTAGTAATGATGCTTATCGTGTTTCTGATGCAAGGCCACAAGAAGCTCTTGGTCATTAAGTACACGAGATCTCTTTTGAGGCCTTGGAGCAATAGTGCTTTCAGTGGCTTCAGTACAGGCACGACGAGGTGCACGAGTATTTCCTGCTAGGGGATAAACACGAGTGGCAGCATGAACTCCTTCAACATGCTGAGAGAAACTCTGACGATCGACATTCTGAAGATAAATTGCCTCCTTGGCAGGCTCTGGGTATATGGCTTCGACGGACATATCAACCTCTGGCAAGAATATGAGATGGTTGCATGCAGAGGACTGATAGTCAACAACAGAGTGAAGCTTGATCAGACACATTACCCATGGATCATAGAATTTCAGACCAAATATATCTGAGCCAGATGCAACAAATTGGCGAATGAAGAAATCGTGAGCATTGAAGCAGATGCCACTGAGAATATAGAAGACCAATGTCTTCATTGAGCCTTCAAGCTTTGCTAAGGAAGAATGTCCTTTGATGGGCCATAGAGTTCGCCTGATAATGTGATAGATTGTTCGGGATAGATACTCTAGGTCTTCAACAAAGAATTCCTTGGGATATTCAGCATCCTGCGGCAGTGGCTTCATCATACTCAGCATTTAGCTCATATTGGGATCAGGCTTCTAGAAGATGCTTTCCAATGCATTGCGGTGAAGCTGACAACCAGGTTCATATAGTTCACCTAGAGTGGATAGGCCAGTAAGCTCAATGAGATCAAGAGCTTTGGCTTCATGGTGTGCATTGCCTGTCATCCACTCAAGGACCCATGTCTTCGGATGCCTGTTGTAGCCGCGAATGTGGAGAGTTGCATAGAATTGTAGCAGAAGCTCTTCATTCCAATATTCTTTATCAGTCACAAACTAGAGAAGGCCTGCATCTCTGACACAGTCGAGGGCTCCTTCCAAGCAAGGCAGGCCCGCAATGGCTTCGCAGTCCAGAAGCATATGAGGAAATATGTGCCCTTGATTGTATAGGACACATGAGTAATAACTGTGCCGCTGATAACTCCAGAACCGATCAGATGATATTCTTGGCTTGGAATATGGGTTCTTGGCTCTATCAAAGAAAGTGTTGTGTGCAACGAAGCCATTTACATTGAATGATCCTAGTGTAGATGCAGTACCTGGAAACCTTGGCAGCCTTGGTTTTGGCTTCTGAACCTGAGGCCCGTGCTCCACATGATAATCAAATTGAGGTCCGGGAGCAGGTGGAGGAACCAGAATGGGCCATCTGACAGTGACAAGCTCGCCTTGATAAAATGCTTGCACAATGGTGTGTGGCCTTGGTGCCGGTACAGGAGCAGTGGCATTGGCAATGGCATCAGGATGCACATTGGTTGCAGGTGCATCATTGGCTTCATGCACCGTGTTCACTGTAGGCTCCACATTTGCTTCAGCTATGACAACATCATTGGCTTCGGTAGTATTATTGGTGGCCGCCTCAGTACTTTCAACCTCCACTTGAGTAGCTGGAGGGTCAGACACAGATACGTTCTCCTCAAGAACATCTTCTTGGTTGGTATGGGGTGTGGCAACACATTCTTCTTCTTGACGGGGTTCTTGATTTTCATCGGCTGATGCAGCCGGTATGTCTTCAGTAGTTTGGCTTTAGACACAGAGACATTCACAGTAGGAGCGGCTTCAGGAAACACTAGTTGTGCTGCTGAGTTGGGTTGCACTTCTCCTTCTGGAATGCTTGATGCAGCTACTTGTGGCCTTGGTCCTTTGCGAAGCCTGTGAAATGCGAGCGACACCTTTGGAGTAGGAGTTGGATGGACCACATAGTCATCATCATCATCAAGCACCGGATTGGTGACTTGAGGTGGGGGAGTTCGCGGTGAGTCTTAACTTGGAGTTTCTGGTTGGAGGTGATCAACCCATGAGGCATCCTGAGAGATTGGCGTCAAAGGACGACCAATACTGATGAGTTTGCTGTTCGTGAGAACAGGCGATGATACCATTTGGTGCTCGATTTGAGGAAGGACTTCATCATCATCTACATTGTCTTGGGGACCAATGTCTTCAGCCGTGATGGGGTCAACGACTGGAACTTCTTCAGCTTCAGGAGCCTCTGTGGAAGCAGGCTCGTGAACTATCAACTAACTCTCTTGGTGTTCGGATGTAGGACGAGCAAAAGAGATGGGCTTGACAACGAGGGGCTCTATGGGAGCAGCCCGATCTTTCTTCTTAGTCTTTCTCTTCTTGGTTGGTGGAGCATCGACAGTGGTGTTCTTGAGTTTGCACTTTCTGGCTTCGGCTTCAGCTGCCCTGATTTTATTCAGTTCTAAAGCCACTGTGGGGACCTTAGGCTTCGAGCCTGTCATACTCGCAGGGAAGGCAATGTGAGGTTCTTCCTGCCTTGATGCTTCAGCTTGGGCCACAGCAGGCTTCTTCTTCTTGGCAGCCAGCTTGGGGTCTATGCCAGGACGCCCAAGTGCCTTGTGCTTCTCAGCTTCATTGTAAGCTTGAACACACTTGGCAGCTAGATTTTTCATTCGCTCACGTGAACCTTTGGCTTCTTTGCGCTTATTGCAAAATGCCTCTTTGAGGTCATGCAACATCAGTTTGAAATTTTGAACATCATCCACACTGAGCTTGGCCACATGCTTCTTGAACTGGTCTTTCTCATACTCAATTTTGTTTTTTAGTTCAACAATCCTCTGAGCCAGAGCCAGCTCAGGTGCAATGGTGCCTTGGAAGGCGACACTGATGCCAATTGGGAGCTGAAGATCATCAAAGCTGAGATTCGGGTTGTCAAAACACTCATCAATGAAGTTATCCACAATGTTCACATCAAAGAGGGGCAGATAATTGAAGATCTCCGCCTCTTGCTTGCTCTTAATCAGCTGCTCAAGGGCATCATCACCGCACTCATCATCTGTTGACAGATCAATGGCTTCAGTCTCGTTCCTCAGAACAGCAGCTGGTGTCAGTGCTTGACCTGAACTCTAGACATTTTTCTTCTGGGGATTCTCTTTCTTCTTGGAGATGGGAGAGAGATCTTCAGAATTGATACTTGGTGCAGGAGGAGCAGTTTCCAATGGCTTCGCACGTGAAGCTTTTGATGCAGCAGTAGGTTTTGAAGCCTTAGTTTTCTTTTGCTTCTGCGGCTTAGGAGGAGCTGGCGCTTCATCAGAGTCAGCATCATCAGCAGAGTGATCCACATTTGCACCTTGAACGGCAATGTGAGTGATGAGGCCTTTGAGATTGTAGAAGGGGCCGATTCTGTTTTCATTGGCTTCACGGGTGCCATCTTCCCGAGGAGCAGATGGACCTGGGTTGAAGTGAAGTCCAAATGCCTTCTTTTTCTTCACATTAGAGTCTTTGGCAAACTTGAAGTTGCTCTTGAACAGATTGTCTTCACGACACCACAGCAGAGAAGATGGGTCAACATTCTCTGGCTGTGGTCCGCGAACCATGCATGGATAGAAGCCTTGGTCAATGGCTTCGGACTTGGACTTGGGTGGAAGATTTTTGTATAGGATATCTCCCCAAGGTCGCTTGATGGCATTCTTCTCGGCATACTCAGCAGTGAAAAATATGTACTTGTACCATTCCTCTGCCCAATATCTTCAAATCCATTGGATTCGATTTTTGCGTTCACCATAGGTTTCTTCTGGGCCAGTCTTGTACAATTCATGCAGATCAGGCAGCAAATCTTTGGACGTATTTTCATGGTGCTGTCTGCCACCCTTTCTTGCCGACTTCTCAGTTGCCATGAAGCTTAAACTGAATGGCTTCAAAACTAGCAATGGCTTCTGACGGCTGGTCAGACAAGAACTGGCTTCAGGAGAATTTATGTGACTCTGTAAGAATTCTGCAAATGAATGCAGACTATGAGAACCGAGGGATTCTCCCACAGACATGTACCTATGACAGCATTAGAGGTGCAAGGGAAGGGGAAGAGGTCATATGCATTCTCAGAAGATTTGGAAGATAAATCAGTTTGAAGACATTGACCTCATAACGCGAAGACATTCACTTATTTGTTGTGAGTTGGTTCCAGATTTGTACGAATCCAAGAATAGGTACAAGTGAGCAATCTAACTTGTAGATAAACATAAGTGAACAGACTAGGCATAATATGAGATGCAGAACTGGATAGATTAAACTTTGGAAGTATAGAAACCACTTTTGGTAAAGAAGGATGAATCTATCAGATCAAAAAGTACCACATGAAGAAATGCTAGACAGAGCGGAGTTGGAGGCCGAGCAGTTCGATCTCCCGTGCCCTAACTTGGCAACGGAAGACACTGATACGTCTCCAACGTATCTATAATGTATGAAGCATTCATGCTATTTTATTATTGGTTTTGAATGTTTATGGGCTTTATTATACACTTTTGTAGTATTTTCGGGACTAACCCATTAACCAGAGGCCCATCCCATATTGCAGTTTTCTTGCCTATTTCAGTGTTTCGAAGAAAAGGAATATCAAACAGAGTCCAAACGGAATGAAACCTTCGGGAGCGTTATTTTTGGAACAAATGTGATCCAGAAGACTTGGAGTTTAAGTCAAGGAAGCTTCGAGGTGGCTACGAGGGTGGGCCCCCCTGCTACTAGGCGTGCCCCCTGTCTCGTGGGCCCCTCGAGCGTCCCTTGACCGACTTCTTTCACCTATATAAGTCCATATACCCTAAAACCTTCGGAGAACAAGATAGATCGGGAGTTCCACCGCCGCAAGCCTCTGTAGCCACCAAAAACCTCTCGGGAGCCCTTTCCGGCACCCTGCCAGAGGGGGAACCCATCACCGGTGGCCATCTTCATCATACCGGCGCTCTCCATGACGAGGAGGGAGTAGTTCACCCTCAGGGCTGAGGGTATGTACCAGTAGCGATATGTTTGATCTCTCTCTCTCTCTCATGTTCTCTCTATGGCACGATCTTGATGTATCGCGAGCATTGCTATTATAGTTCGATCTTACGATGTTTCTCCCGCTCTACTCTCTTGTAATGGATTGAGTTTTCCTTTGAAGTTATCTTATTGGATTGAGTCTTTAAGGATTTGAGAACACTTGATGTATGTCTTGTCGTGCTTATGTGTGGTGACAATGGGTTATTCACGTGATCCACTTGATGTATGTTTTGGTGATCAACTTGCTGGTTCAGTGACCTTGTGAACTTATGCATAGGGGTTGGCACACGTTTTCGTCTAGACTCTCCGGTAGAAACTTTGGGGCACTCTTTGAAGTACTTTGTTTTGGTTGGATAGATGAATCTGAGACTGTGTGATGCATATTGTATAATCATGCCCACAGATACTTGAGGTGACAATGGAGTATCTAGGTAACATTAGGGTTTTGGTTGATTTGTGTCTTAAGGTGTTATTCTAGTACGAACTCTATGATAGATTGAACGGAAAGAATAGCTTCATGTTATTTTACTACGGACTCTTGAATGGATAGAACAGAAAGGATAACTTTGAGGTGGTTTCGTACCTTACCATAATCTCTTCGTTTGTTCTCTGCTATTAGTGTCTTTGGAGTGACTCTTTGTTGCATGTTGAGGGATAGTTATATGATCCAGTTATGTTATTATTGTTGAGAGAACTTGTACTAGTGAAAGTATGAACCTTAGGCCTTGTTTCCTACCATTGCAATACCATTTACGCTCACTTTTATCGCTTGCTACCTTGCTATTTTTATAATTTCAGATTACAAATACCTTTATCTACTATCCATATTGCACTTGTATCACCATCTCTTCGCTGAACTAGTGCACCTATACAATTTACCATTGTATTGGGTGTGTTGGGGACACAAGAGACTCCTTGTTATTTGGTTGCAGGGTTGTTTGAGAGAGACCATCTTCATCCTACGCCTCCTACGGATTGATAAACCTTAGGTCATCCACTTGAGGGAAATTTGCGACTGTCCTACAAACCTCTGCAGTTGGAGGCCCAACAACGTCTACAAGAAGAAGGTTGCGTATTAGACATCAAGCTCTTTTCTGGCGCCGTTGCCGGGGCGGTGAGTGCTTGAAGGTATATCTTTAGATCTTGCAATCGAATCTTTTTGTTTCTTGTTTTATCACTAGTTTAGTCTATAAAAGAAAACTACAAAAAAACTGAATTTAGTTTGCCTCATACCCTTCATCTTTTTAATATCTTTCGTGAGAATGATGGTAAGGAAAATTGTTCTCAAGTGATAGAAGAAGAATGCATTAAATTGTTTGGAACTAAATATTTGAATGATGAGCATGATTGCAATGTTGTTAGTATGAATTCCTTGAATATCCATGATGCTAATGATATGCAAAGCCACAAGCTTGGGGATGTTATGTTTGATGAAGATGATATGTTTAGTCCCCCAAGATTTGATGAGAATATTTATTATGATGAAAGCATGCCTCCTATTTATGATGATTATATTGATGAAAGTGGGTTTGGAAGAGTGTCAACTTTAGGAAGTAATGATCCCACTATTTTGGAGGATGTTGAATATTATTGTGATAATTATGGAAGTGGATTTGGAGAGGTCATGACTTTATTTAGTGATGAATCCACTATTTCGGAAGAGGTTCCAATTGATTTTGAGAACAAAGTTGCTATCTATGATGATTATTGTGATGACATGTATGCTATAAATAATAATGGTAACCATGAAACTTGTCATCATGATTTTAGTTTTCAATTGGATTATGCCTCACATGATAGTTATTTTGTTGAGTTTGCTTCCACTATTATTCATGAGAAGAAATTTGCTTATGTGGAGAGTAATAAAAATTCTATGCTTGTAGATCATGAAAAGAATGATTTAGGTGCTGGTTATATTGTTGAATTCATTCATGATGCTACTGAAAAACATTATGAGAGAGAAACATATGCTTGTAGGAATTGCAATAATATTAAGTTTCCTCTCTATGTGTCGAAATTTTTGAAGTTATGCTTGTTTTACCTTCCTATGCTAGTTGGTTATTGTTCCCATAAGTTGTTTACTCAAAAAATCCCCATGCATAGGAAGTGGGTTAGAATTAAATGTGCTAGTCATATTCGTCATGATGCTCTCTTTATGTTTCAATTCTTATCTTTTATGTGAGCATCATTGAAGTCATCATGCCTAGCTAGGGGCGTTAAACGTTAGCGCTTGTTGGGAGGCAACCCAATTTACTTTTGTTCCTGTTTAGTAATAAATAATTCATCTTGACTCTGGTAGATCAGGTTTTATGTTTTAATTAGTGTTTGTGCCAAGTAGAACCTTTGGGATGACTTGGGTGAAGTCTTTGTGATCTTGCTGTAAAAAACAGAAACTATTGCGCTCATGAGAATAGCTGCCATATTTTACTGGAGAGTGATTTTAGGTTGATTATTTTTGCAGATGATTAATAGACAAATTCCACAGGTCCACCAATTTATTTCAGAATTGTTTGAGTTCCAGAACTATACCTTTGATACAGATTACTACATACTGTTATGTTTTTGACAGATTCTGTTTTCTATGTGTTGTTTGCTTATTTTGACGAATCTATGAGTAGTATCGAAGGGTATGAACCATAGACAAGTTGGAATACAGTAGATATTACACCAATATGAATTTAGAATGAGTTCACAACAGTACCTAAGTGGTGATTTATTTTCTTATACTAACGGAGCTTACGAGTTTTGTGTTGAGTCTTGTGTGGTTGAAGTTTTCAAGTTTTGGGTGAAGTTTCAATGGACTATGGAATAAGGAGTGGAAAGAGCCTAAGCTTGGGGACTGCCAAGGCACCCCAAGGTAATATTCAAGGACAGCCAAGAGCCTAAGCTCGGGGATGCGCCGGATGGCATCCCCTCTTTCCTGTTTGTTCATCGGTAACTCTACTTGGAGCTATATTTTTATTCACCACATGATATGTGTTTTGCTTGGAGCGTCATTTTATTTTGTTAGTATTTTCTTGATTATATTTAGAATAATGTTTTGCACCTGTATTTTCAATAAAAATGTCAAGGATAGCCTTTACCATGCTTATTTTGCTAGTATACATGTTGCTGTTTGAAAATAGAAAGTTTACAGCTGTTGCAAATATTCCCTAGAAAAGTCAGAGAATGATATAATATTGAAACTTTTTTCATATTGATATATGATAAATCTTCTACAGCGTAGTATTTTTCTTATAATTTTTGGAGTTAGGGAAGTATGATGAATCTTGCATTCTTTACAGACTATACTGTTTTGGCAGATTGCTGTTATGTTTGCATTGTTTGCATATGTTTGCTTGTTTAATGATTCTATTTGAGGATAGGAGTATTAAATATGCAGATACATTTATTATGCAATGTTGAATAATAATTTTAGTAATTTGTTATAGTAGAAAATGATAAGGTTTTTGCATTGGTTTATACTAACTTATCTCACGAGTTCTTGTTGAGTTTGGTGTGGATGAATCTTTCGAGATTTAGGAAACCGAGATATAAAAGGAATTAAGGAGACACAAAAGCTCAAGCTTGGGGATTCCCAAGGCACCCCAATATAATATTTCAAGAAGTCTCAAGCACCTAAGCTTGGGGATGCCCCGGTAGGCATCCCACCTTACTTCTTCAACAATTATCGGCTGAACCTAAGTTTTTGCTTCTTCACATGAGTAGTGCTATCCTTGCAATGTCATTTTGTTTTGCTTTGCTTGATGTTTGAATAAAATACCAAGATCTAAAATTCTTAAATGAGAGAGAGTCTTCTCATAGCTACATAATTATTTAACTACTCATTGATCTTCACTTATATCTTGTTGGAGTAGTTTGTCATTTACTCGTGTGCTTCACTTATATCCTATGAGTAAATGGTTTAATGAGTTGAATGTCATAAATCTGAAATTATATGTTTCATTTCCCTATCCCATGGGGAGTAATGACTTCACATCTAATAAGTAGAGGTTGTAAATTTATTGAAGGTTAGCAAGCATTGTATGGTCATTTGAACAATTCATGAAAGAATATTGAAGGAAGAGAGGTTTAACATAGAAATATACTATCTTAGACATCTTTTATAATTGTGAGCACTCATTAAGTATGACATGCTAAAGAGTTTATGTTGGAAAAGGAAGACAACATAATGGGTTATGTTTTCTCACATCTCAGTTAAAGTATATTGTCATGGATCATTCAAACATGTCGAGCTTGCCTTTCCCCCGCATGCTAGCTAAAATTCCTTGCACCAAGTAGAGATACTACTTGTGCTTCCAAATATCCCTTAAACTAGTTTTGCCATCAGAGTCCAGCATACCTACCTATGGATTGAGTAAGATCCTTCATGTAAGTTGTCATCGGTGCATGCAATAAAAATTGCTCTCTAAATATGTATGATCTATTAGTGTGAAGAAAATAAGCTTTATATGATCTTGTTATGGAAGCAATAAAAGCGACGGACTGCATAATAAAGGTCCATATACAAGTGGCATATAAAGTGACGTTCTTTTGCATTAATATTTTGTGCATCCAACCATAAAAGTGCATGACAACCTCTGCTTCCCTCTGTGAAGGGCCTATCTTTTACTTCATGTCTTTTACTTTATGCAAGAGTCAAGGTGATCTTCACCTTTCCCTTTTTCATTTTATCCTTTGGCAAGCACCTCGTGTTGGAAAGATCCTGATATATATATATCCAATTGGATGTAAGTTAGCATGAACTATTATTGTTGACATCACCCAAAGGTGAATACGTTGGGAGGCAACACTATAAGCCCCTATCTTTCTCAGTGTTCAATTAAAACTCCATAACCATAAGTATTGCGTGAGTGTTAGCAATTGTAGAAGACTATATGATAGTTGAGTGTGTGGAGTTTGCTAAATCAAAGCTCTGACATAGACCCTTCCTGAAAATAAGATGAATTGTAATTGTTTGATGACTGAGAATGAAGTTTGCTAGTTTTGAAGAAAGTTTATGATCTATGCTTTAATATGTGAATAGCTTGTTACTTGATCTTGAGAAGTTTTATGAGATGAACTACTGTTATGACATATAATCATGCTAGAAAAGGTGATTGAAATTATCATTGATCAAACTTGTGCACCTACTAGCATTCACACTTCATAAATTCTTTCTTTTATCATTTACCTACTCGAGGACGAGCAGGAATTAAGCTTGGGGATGCTGATACGTCTCCAACGTATTATGAAGCATTCATGCTATTTTATTATCTGTTTCGAATGTTTATGGGCTTTATTATACACTTTTATATTATTTTTGGGACTAACCTATTAACCGGAGGCCCAGCCCATATTGCTGTTTTCTTGCCTATTTCAGTGTTTCGAAGAAAAGGAATATCAAACGGAGTCCAAGCCGAATGAAACCTTCGGGAGCGTTATTTTTGGAACGGATGTGATCCAGGAGACTTTATGGCACGATCTTGATGTATCGTGAACTTTGCTATTATAGTTGGATCTTATGATGTTCTCCCCCTCTACTCTCTTGTAATGGATTGAGTTTTCCCTTTGAAGTTATCTTATCGGATTGAGTCTTTAAGGATTTGAGAACACTTGATGTTTGTCTTGCCGTGCTTATCTGTGGTGACAATGGGATATTCATGTGATCCACTTGATGTATGTTTTGGTGATCAACTTGCGGGTTCGGTGACCTTGTGAACTTATGCATAGGGGTTGGCGCATATTTTCGTCTTGACTCTCAGGTAGAAACTTTGGGGCACTCTTTGAAGTACTTTGTGTTGGTTGGATAGATGAATCTGAGATTGTGTGATGCATATCCTATAATCATGCCCACGGATACTTGAGGTGACAATGCAGTATCTAGGTGACATTATGGTTTTGGTTGATTTGTGTCTCAAGGTGTTATTCTAGTACGAACTCTATGATAGATTGAACGGAAAGAATAGCTTCATGTTATTTTACTACGGACTCTTGAATGGGTAGAACAGAAAGGATAACTTTGAGGTGGTTTCGTACCCTACCATAATCTCTTCGTTTGTTCTCCGCTATTAGTGTCTTTGGAGTGACTCTTTGTTGCATGTTGAGGGATAGTTATATGATCCAGTTATGTTATTATTGTTGAGAGAACTTTCACTAGTGAAAGTATGAACCTTAGGCCTTGTTTCCTACCATTGCAATACCGTTTACGCTCACTTTTATCGCTTGCTACCTTGCTGTTTTTATAATTTCAGATTACAAATACCTTTATCTACTATCCATATTGCACTTGTATCACCATCTCTTCGCCGAACTAGTGCACCTATACAATTTACCATTGTATTGGGTGTGTTGGGGACACAAGAGACTCTTTGTTATTTGGTTGCAGGGTTGTTTGAGAGAGACCATCTTCATTCTACGCCTCCTATGGATTAATAAACCTTAGGTCATCCACTTGAGGGAAATTTGCTACTGTCCTACAAACCTCTGCACTTGGAGGCCCAACAACGTCTACAAGAAGAAGATTGCGTAGTAGACATCAGACACCTACGGCGGCGGAGGAGAAGACGAGGTCCGTGGCCGGCGTGAGGACGGCGTCGGTGAGGTTGCGACAGCTAACACTATAAAAAAAAGACACGTCCGTTACATTTTGGGCCGAGCAATTTTTTTGTCATACATATGACACTTTTATGACGATAATTGTGACAAAACCCGGTATCATCATAGATGTGGTGGGCTCCTACTTCCATGACAAAAAATCATGACAGAAAATGGGTTTTTCGTCTTGGGCTGGCCGGAGACGCAGCTGCATGACATTCTTTGGGTCGTCCATGACGGAAAAAACCATGGTAGAAGCGAGGGCGAGGAAAATTTCGGGGTGTTCCCGGTTACGGTGGGTGATAGGGGGCCGAGCGATGCGCGTTTCTCTCATACACGTACGTGCGTGTGTTCGAGGCGTTGGTTCTAACTCAACCCGAGCAAGGCGTTGGGCTCTAACTGAACCCTAGTGATTGCACTGCAGGCTACGCGTTACTGAAATCGATGGCTGCTAACTGAACCCGACCGAGCGATTCCTTCACTACTGCTTCTAACTGAGGCCGATCGATGCTGCCTCTCTGGATGAACAGTGAGCGTTGGGGGGGGGGGTTGGATGAATAGTGAGCGGTGGGAGTGGATGAACAGGACCCCGATCAATCGAGCCGGTTGGGGCTGGATGGACAGGACCCCGTGGAGGGCTGGATGAATAGGACGACCCCGTGGAGGGCTGGATGAACAGTAGACGATGGAGGGGTGGATGAACAGTAGCCCGTGGAGGGGTGGTTGAACAGGAACCCGTGGAGAGGGGTGGTTGAACAGTAGCCGGTGGAGTAGCGCACTGTGGAGGCTGGAAGAAAAGGAGCCCGTGGATGAACAGTCACAGGTGGAGGCTGGAGGACATCGACGGTAGCCCTTTCGATGCAACAACCCAATTACCTATCAACCTTAAGGCTTGAACCACATCACTACCTGTCATAATTGAGACATCCAAGGATCAAAGTTAATCCGGATGCCTTTGTCATTCTCATCTTCTTTTGGATGCAGGCTGTATCATTGACAATCAGGGGAGTTTGCTCCCGAACTCCTAGGGCTCGCCGTGTAGACACAGTTTTCCATAGCAAATAGAGCCTCTCTGCCATCAAGGTCCTTGCCAACGGTGATCTCCTGGTTAATCGGATAACTGAGTCCGAGAAATAGAGAGTGTGAACCAAGGCTGAACCCTCCTCCAACTAAAAAATCGTAAAGGCCCCAACAAGCTGGTATCCTGCTCATAGATGTAACAACCACTATACGGATACTCATGTATTACACAGTGCTTGTATACAGTGGGGTTTTTGCAATATAACTTTTCTGGCTCATGTGTCCGAATGATCATCAGTCTTTTGCCATCGTCTGATCGAGCGAAGAACCAGTTGTGCTTCCCTGTTTTTGGCAAAGGTGGTGTGATTACAAAGGGAAGTAACTGTAGGGACACTTCATCATATCAAAAAGGACAGGCATTGTTAATGTAAGATCAGCATTGTTCAGAGTATGAGTAGGATAATGCAAGAAACATCATTGATATGTCCCTGTTGGAACCGGGAGGAAAATACAGGGAAATGTATACTAGGTTCGAAAATATAGAAGTGCCATGCATGGTTATACTCATGTTATCTCGCAATCGATTCTTCACAGGAAACTACCATGTCATGCATGTTATGTAATCATGTTCTATCCTCACAAACAAATTCTTCAAGGTAACTAACAGACCATGCATTGTTATATACTCGTGTTCCGTGGGCAAAAAAATTGTGAGGATATTATTCTAGCCATTGATTGCTGAGGGGCGAATATAGGTATGTACACATGGTAAGCATTGCAGGATTTCACTACTTCCAAATATAGAGTTCTCCATATGCACATTTACTTCCCTAATGCATGGTTAGATGAAACCAATAGTGTGGTGCATGTTTCTACATCATGAAAATGAGGAAACTAACATGGCCATTGATACACACTCATATGTAGTAGTAGTATATAGATTACTGTAAAATAAGGATAATATCCATATATTGCTAACCGTTTCATTATTCAGGGTACAAATTGGCTGTAATGACATGGTCACAATCGCATGAATTAACTCAGTCCAAATATAACTGATTTACGGCGTCTCTAATACATTGCCATAGTTCTACTCAAATTCTGCTCAAACAGGGATATGCCAATCATCACAAAAAGTTCATACAGTGTCATGGCGTCATCATTAACATGAGAGGGAAACAACTTACACGCGCCATCCCAGCAATATGTGGTGCCATCTGCTTTGTCGATTGCGTAGATGATGCCATTGTGTTCAATAGCATCACAGAAGTGTGTATCAGCTTTGACGATGATCCACTGTGAGCTGGGTTCTCTTCTGCTAAAGAAGGCACCGGCGTAAAGATAGGCGAGTCCGCGGTCGAACAAGGCAATTAGCTTGAAGTCTGCAAAATTCGCATGTTGTGTGGGCACTTGGCAGATTACAATCTTCTACAAAACAAGGTTTGTCCAACTGACGTGGTAATCTAGATGACTTGGACCGCGATGGTAATACTCTATATAATCCAACGGAGGAAGGATAATCTCATGGGAGGTCTGGAAGTTCACGAGCACCAACTTTTTACCGTCTTGTCTGAAGGCAGCCATCCAGTGGGAGTTCAGGCCGACCCAGTACATATCTGCCAAGAAGTTTCAGGAGATGGTGATCGGATCGATGTTGAGGGAAATGATGTACGGCAACATACTACATACCTGCAAATAAGTTTCGACTAATGGAGATCGGATTGAAGTCGAGGGGCATCATGTACGCCTCCGTATCAAGGTGAGCCAATCTCGCAAGACCAGATAGCAGCAAGCAGGGTGTCTTGAAAAGCTTAGGCCTCGCTTCGACGATGGTCGTGTGCATGTCCCTCGAGCATGCAGCCAGCCGCAGGGCACTCAACATATCCATACACGAACAACAGAGGTCGAGGATGTCACTAAGGAGATTGCTCCAATCGCAGCTCATATGGATGCTGCGCGGTTAGCGTTCGGCCATGGTGGAGTTTGGAAGGTGGGGGTTTTGGGGGGCTTGATTTACGGGGGAGAAGGCTGTCGGTGCTGGAGAGGCTAGCGAGGGAGTAGTGGTACTGGGGGAGGCGAGTGAGGAGATGGTACACAGGGGCACAGTGAGATGGAGACGGAGACGGAGAAGGATATGGAGATGGAGTGGTGCTATGGGAGCGGAGAGGGAGACAAGGCGAGGCGCCAATGTGCTATACAGTGGCGTAGACAGACTGCATAGTGCATAGGGTGAGGCTGACTTTGGTAGCCCGAACATGCCGCGTGGAGTAGTGTCAGGCGCAGGGTGTTGTCACTTCACTGTGAGGACCAGATGAATAGTATTTTGACCATCAAGTGTACCACAGTTGTACTACTACTACTAGTAGTAGTAGGAACATGAGTACTCCAGTATTGTATAGCGAAAATAGGTCTCCCGTGCTAGGATATCTGTTCACTTCATCGTTGAGGTATCATCCATATTGCAAGCAGAACCAAATTCTCGTGCATGCCCAATCAATGCCCTGCCGTGATGCATGCAGTGGTTGTTCTGGTGCATCGAGGACGACATGCAGATTGTTCCACACTTGAGAAGAGGAAAAATGGAAAGGTAGAACGTGACAGTAGAGGAAGAGAACGCTGGCTAACAAGGTTGGGAGGAGGTCGACCAGGAAGTTAATGCTCCATGCCGAAAGGTTTTGGAAAACCTGATTTTCATAAGGTGACTTATACTCACCTAAACAAAGGGAGTATTCCTTAACCAGAGAATGTTGTGTCTCCCACTCACTCGTTCAAAAAAAAGAAGCTACGACACATTTTTTTATCTGTTTGCATAGGTCCCACCTATCATGAAGGATGGGCACGTACACGAACAGGAACGATTCATCAGTCTACCCGCATAGCCTTTTCTTTTAGTCTACCTAGCCGTCTAATCAATTGCCTGCATGCCACTTCTCCCGTTTACTTATCCATCGGGAACCGATTCTCCTCGTCTTCTGCACCTCCCCTTCGTCTTCATTTGCATCCAAACCCCACTGCATTCACATTGTTTTAACCTCTTTAAATAATCATCTTCTACTTCAATTAGACTGGCCATCAAATCCTAATTCTGCAAACCATAGCCCTCCGTTCTAGTGGTTCGAAATGGCGAAAGAGATCGAGATGCAGGTTTTTAGCGTCCAACCAACATGTCCTCGTCGAAGGATCGATGCGCATAGTTGCCACTGTCACCGTCCACCCAAGGGTTGTTCGGCAGTGGATCAACAATGTATACAACTCCCTTGAAAAGGTAGAGACGAGGGTCATCGGTCTCGACGCAGAGTACACGGAGCGTGCCCCTGGGAAGATCCAGCGCACCGCCGTCCTTCAGCTGTGCCTCGAAGATGATGTTTTGGTGTACCACATCATACACTCGCCCTCCATACCAGGTGAGCTTCACGATTTCTTGTCTTGGGAGGACGTATACTTCTGTGGGGTAGCCATCAAAGGGGACAAACAGAAGCTGGAGCCGTACAACCTTGATTTGAAAAGCATCGCTGACCTACAAACCAGAATCAAAATTCCTGTAGAAGATTGTGATAAACAGACACCATCTCTATTCGACGTAGCAAAATTTGTGCTCGGTACAAATCTTCAGAAGGGTGACGAGACGGTGGCATTAAGGTTGTCTGAATGGGAGAAATATCCCTTGACGTACGAGCGGATAAAATATGCCGCCCTCAATGCCCGTGTGAGTTTCGAGATAGCTGCAAGGTCCAAAGAGCTTGTTGCGAATCTGTCTCCCACGGAGAATGAGAATGAGAAGAAGAAGAAGAAGAAGAAGAAGAAGAAGAAGAAGAAGAAGAAGAAGAAGAAGAAGAAGAAGAAGAAGAAGAAGAAGAAGAAGAAGAAGAAGAAGAAGAAGAAGAGGCTGCACCAGCAGGAGGGCATTATGGATGGATGAACTATTTCCTCTCTTGTAAAAAAAATATTCCCTCTCGGTGTATATTGATATAGATGGACTATTTCGTGGTGTGCATCTCTTTGGAACAGAGTAGTAGCATGGGTCCGCTTGACTATAAGGAACTATTTATCCGCATATATAGCTTTCTCTGCTACTCCTTCCAGTGATCGGTATGCAGTGCATGTGTCCGTAGACATGACAGCTTGTCCATGGAAGTTCAACTACGGCGACCATCACATTTCATCTCGCAATTCCCACGACGCCTCTCCAACCCACGGCACCACGCCCCCGACGTGCGCCTCACCCCTCTCGGCCGCACCGCCCCTCTGCCTTTGTGTGCATGACATGTGGGCCACCTAAAATGCGGCGAGCATCAAGTTTCTACCACAGCCACACGCGATTCCCACGACGTTGCTCGAACCCATGACACCACACGTCCCCCGACCTGCGGCTCACCCCTCTTGGCCCCACTGCCCCTCTACCTTCGGGAGCATTACATGTGGACCAGTCACCTATCGGGTCCACATGTTATTGAATCAAAGGCGTTGAAGCTCAGTCTCGACGGCCCTAAGAGGGAAATGTAACTCCTGCGCCATGGCTTGTGGTTCTCCCGCAGCATGAATTCGTGCCAAACTCGAGATTTGTTTCTTTACTATACATGCATGCAACGATTTAATGGACATTGTAGTCTCAACATGTGATGGTGAGCTCTAAATTTGAATTTGAAACTTATAAAACGAAAAGATTCAAAATAAATAAACTGGGAGAGAGGGAGTATATCGTAGGATGTGTCCCATACAAAATAAGTCCCCTGGTTTGTCACCGCGAAGATGCGGTTAGAAAGGAGCACAGCATCTTCCTACTCATACGGTAACAAATCGGCCGCAGACAGCATGGTCCGCCTTTGACCGCCATGTGCAAGGTTCGTGCTATCTTATTCAATCTCACCGTGGTTCCATCGTACCAATTCATGCGGTGGCCCGTTGCATGGCTGATCCCAATGCTGGATAAAGGTTCTATGGGAATGGTGTCACCGTTGTAAATGTTGTGCAAATTGATGTTGGTACCCTCCCATACACATGCAAGCCAATTTCCACTCACACCGAGCCTAACCTGTGAAACAGTGGGCAGGGGGAGAATTTGGAAATGGACACGGAAGTAGTCTTCAGAATGCATTTACTACGTGATCAAACTCATCTTACCTTCTCATCCGAGGAAATCCGAGTGCCCCTCAACGTCGGCATCTCAAGGGGCGTCAACTTGCAACTACGGCCACGCCGCGCTGGAGAGACCCCCAGCTGGAGTACTTATGTACTACAGGTAGTACCCGCCGGTGTGGCCATCTACGCCTCGTAATGCCCCGACACCCAGCTGTGGCACCCTCGCCACGGCCACGCCACCACCGGCCGGTTCATCTCGAATGAGTGAGTCGCGAACCACGCCACCACCATGAGAATGACATGTGGGCCAGCCACATTTAAGGTCCGTATGTCATTGACTCATAGGCCGGGCACTAAGCCACTGAAGTTTGGTCCCGTGGGCCCCGAGAGGGAAATGTAACTCCTGCGGCAGGCCTTGTGGTGCTCCGGCAGTACGAGCTCGTGCCAAAACTGGAATTTGTTTCTTACTACTACCAACTAGTACTAGTAAGGTACACGTGCATTGCATGCATGAGATTCTGGTGGTTTGTGCATTATGCTTCTACATGTGGAGTTTTCTGGATTCTAACATGTGGCAAAATCTGGTGGAATGTAAGGTTAGGCAAGTTTGATTGACTTAGGTGAGTGTTTGGTTCAACCCACACCTTAGACAAGCCACACTAAGGCCTCACATGACATACACACAAAAAATGTGGCACGATTCCCTTAGGCTTGCCAACTTGTGGCTCTCATTTTGAAGAACGAATAACTTTGCCTAAGCTTAGTTGTGGCAAAGTTAGTCATGAATTAAGGGGCTGTTTGGTTCCTAGTCACACCTTGCCACACTTTGCCACACCTAACCTTAGGCAATTTTGACCATGTTAGGTAGGTGTTTGGTTCTAGCCACACCTAAGGCACGGATTTTTTTATGAGTAGTGAGCCCCACATGTCATAGACATAAAAAGTGTGGCAAGATTCCCTTAGGCAAGCCAAAGTGTGGCTAACAATTTGAGCAACTCAACTAAGGCAAGTGTGGAAAAAATCATGTGGCAATATATGGCAAAGATAGTCACAATCCAAACAACACCTAAGTTCAACCATGGAGTCTTCTAGATTATACATGTGGCAAAATCTGGTGGATGATATCCAACGGCCAGTAGTGCTCGGATTTGCCATCTTTGTACCGTCGGATTGGCTTCATCCAACGACCAACTTTCAAAGTTTTTCACACATTATATAGGGGGTATAGACATAGATGTGCCGGTCCGTTGCAATGGATCCAAAGTATATCTATTTAGTGGAGTGCACTCTAAACACATTATATATTTATTTTTCTCTAACCTTTCGTAGTCATGCAACCAAGCCACATAAGCTTCATGGGTGCCCCCCACATCATATTATTCATACTACGTTGATTGAAAAAAAAGATAAATCACCCAAAACAAGATCTTCCCGTTTTTTGTTCCTACGATGTTGTGCCATGCACGTACCTACTAGTTGTATAGTGGTAGTACTAGTAATATAGTTAGCAGTACAAACTTGGTACTAGTAGGAGTAGTACTAGTACGGAATGCTCCTAATCTATCAACGAGCCCCATCTCACACCAAATTTCTTGGCTTCCGTGCTATAGCTAGATCTTCCCCTCGTTTCTGTTTTCCAACCCGGCGGCGGGCGGGGTGTCAGTTTGCTCAACGGCGGTCCCACATGAAAATGAAAATGCTAGGCAACACGCCTTCCCTAAGCTATGTGTTGTGCCAGATGGGCCGTGGAGTACTCCCGATTCCCGGGCGTGTGGGGGTGCGACGCGAATGCGGCAGGCATTTTCCTTTTACTAGCAATGTACCCGTGCATTGCGACGGATCCAAAGTAGTAGAATAGTAGTATTTGTTCACAAACTTGAAAGAAATCACTATTGTTTTGATATACTCCTAATATATTACTCCCCCCATACCTAAATATTTGTCTTTTTTGAGATTTCAAATGGACTATCACATACGGATTATATAGACATATTCTAGTGTTTCTAGCAAGATGCCCGCGCGTTGCACGAAGTTGATGGAAAAGGTAAGCACAACTTATAAATTGACGGATGGAGTACTAGTTACAGTGATGCATATAATTAAGCAAAGGTATCGCACATGTCGGTATTGACTGGAACGAGAATGCAACAACATAATAAGAATTAAGGCCACGATGATGCGATCGCAGTGGTGGTTACAAAAGGCAAGAAGAAAGATGGATCCATGAACGTACGACCTACTCCTCCTCAACTTACTGCGTCGGGCCACCGACCGGCGGCTAAGGAGCGGCGGCTTTTGTGGCGAGGTCGAGGTGCTTCTCAGCAAAGGCATCCAAGGCTTCTAGCTGGTTGAGGAAGGCCAACATCGTAGCGTCCTCACCGGCCTTATAGATACCTATGTACACGATTTGCTCGTACACGTGGATGTGTAGGTCGACGAATTCTTGTAGGGCGAGGCGCCTCTCGGCTAGCGCGACCTCCAGGTGGACATTCTTCATGGTATCGGCGGGTAGTCGCAGGGCCACCAGTGCTTGAAAGAGGGCTGGCGTCGTGGACCATCTGGCGCAGCCGCTGGCCGCTCATGCGCATCGCCGCCATGGGTCTGGAGTGAGCTCTTTTGCGCTTAGTGTAGGTGCCTAGGCAAATGCTTAGGTGCGTACGATGTGGTAGATGCATTGGAATGGAGGGGCGCCTTTATGTGAGGGCAATGAGGGCAAACTGCGTTCCATTCACATCGTGCAGCCTCTTTTCCCGGACCTCCTCCCATTACTTCCCTCATGCATTAATTGAAGGAGGATGCATTGGTCGTTCAACATATCGGGAACCGCTACTCCCTCCATCGTCTGCATTAAATTCGTATCGGGAACTGCGCCGCCCGCTGTCAAATCGAATATTTCCTCCGTCTAGGTGAGTATTAAGTCATCTTACAAAAACCAAATAGTAAACACATAGGCGTGGTGCATTAACTCTCACGTTGTTTCTTATTTTTTGACATAAATAGAGGAATCAACAAATAATAGATGTGGGGCTTGTATGCTTTTAATGACTTGAGACTATCAAACATGACATGCAGTGGTCAGTTTGTTGCACAAGAACAAATACAACCCACGTCAGCACACAAGCATCTTATAGCATCACATCCAATGGCTATAAAAGATGAATGAGACCAAATTATATCTCATCTAGATGAGTTCTAGCAAAACTGTATTAATAATACTTAGTACTCCTGCGCCATGTATCATATATTAGTATCATTTAGTACTTTATTTATTGCCATGTATGACACATAGTACTCAACACTCTCCCTTTTTTCATTTAATTCTATGACACCTCATCAAAATTGCTAAGGCTAGTACCATTACGACCAGCCTTAGCAAATACTCCCTAAACATTAAGTTCTCTTGTTTTCCTCTCCACCTTGGTCACCTAGACGGAGGGAGTATACTGCATGGGCTTTTCCTGCGCGGTAGGAGGCGGGGCAGTTCCGCCTAGTCGATTCGACAGAGACGTGAGAAGATGAGGGAGTAGGCTGCTGCAAAAGTAGGGCTGTGTGATTTGACATCGAGTTACTGCTGGACAGGTGGGCCCCCATGATTTGACTTGCCAGTATCATTTTAACTGCGGCGCTACGACCGGCGTGAGTCTCCCGATTCCTGACCACCTCCATACAGGTGCCTCTCCCAATGCTCCACCATGTAGTAGAGGCTGGCTCTTGCGTGAGAGCCCACTTCTCCACTTTTTCCTTGCCTCTCTTTCCTCCACATATGCAAAAATACCATGTAAAGCGCACTATTGTACTTAGGTTGGTCGTAATGGAGAGTATCATATACTAGTATCATGCATATGATACTTTTGTATGATACTAAATCCGTAATGCATAATATCATGTGTTGGTATCATAGGATAGTTTATTTATTGTCATGCATGATAGATAGTAGCACAACATTTAATATGATACTACAGTATCATATTCTGATACTCAACTCTCTCTTTTCTTCATTTAATTCGACGTCACCTCATGAAGATTGCATAGTTGGCATGCATGATACTACTCCCATTACAAGAAGCCTTACTTGCTCCTACAGGTGCTAAGCTTGCCACATAGGCATAAAGTCTGATTTGGCAAGTTAATCAAGAAGAGAGAGACTAGTTTGGTGACCCAAGGGAGAAACAGTGCTAAGCGCGCGTACCTAGGTGAAAAGACTGTTGGGGAACGTAGCAGAAATTCAAAATTTTCCTACGTGTCACCAAGATCTATCTATGGAGAAACTAGCAACGAGGGGAAAAGAGTGCATCTACATACCCTTGTATATTGCTAAGCAGAAGCGTTCAAGTGAACGGGGTTGAAGGAGTCGTACTCGTCGTGATCCAAATCACCGGAGATCCTAGTGCCGAACGGACGGCACCTCCGCGTTCAACACACGTACAGCCCGGTGACGTCTCCCACGCCTTGATCCAGCAAGGAGAGAGGGAGAGGTTGAGGAAGACTCCATCCAGTAGCAGCACAACGGCGTGGTGGTGATGGAGGAGCGTGGCAATCCTGCAGGGCTTCGCCAAGCACCGCGGGAGAGGAGGAGTAGGGAGAGAGGTAGGGCTGCACCAAGAGGGAGAGGTTCTCGTGTGTTTAGCAGCCCCAAACCTCAACTATTTATAGGGGAAAGGGGGGGCTGCGCCCCCTTTAGGGTTTCCCACCCCAAGGGGTGCGGCCAGCCCTAGATGGGACTTGGGGGGGGGGGGGCGGCCAAGAGGGGGAGAGAGGGGGCGCGCCCTAGGGTGGGCCTATAGGCCCATCTGCGCCTAGGGTTTCCCCTCTCCCCTCCTAGCTGCGCCTTGGGCAAGGGTGGGAGGCGCACCAGCCCACTCTGGGGCTGGTCCCTTTCCACTCTAGGCCCATGCAAGCCTCCGGGGCAGGTGGCCCCACTTGGTGGACCCCCGGGACCCTCCCGGTGGTCCCGGTACATTACCGATATCGCCCGAAACTTTTCCGGTGACCAAAACAGGACTTCCCATATATAAATTTTTACCTCCGGACCATTCCGGAACTCCTCGTGACGTCCGGGATCTCATCCGGGACTCCGAACAACATTCGGTAACCACATACAAACTTCCTTTATAACCCTAGCGTCATCGAACCTTAAGTGTGTAGACCCTACGGGTTCGGGAGACATGTAGACATGACCGAGACGTTCTCCGGTCAATAACCAACAGAGGGATCTGGATACCCATGTTGGCTCCCACATGTTCCACGATGATCTCATCGAATGAACCACGATGTCATGGACTCAATGAATCTCGTATACAATTCCCTTTGTCTAGCGGTATTGTACTTGCCCGAGATTCGATCGTCGGTATACCGATACCTTGTTCAATCTCGTTACCGGCAAGTCTCTTTACTCGTTCCGTAACACTTCATCCCGTGATCAACCCCTTGGTCACATTGTGCACATTATGATGATGTCCTATCGAGTGGGCCCAGAGATACCTCTCCGTTTACACGGACTGACAAATCCCAGTCTCGATTCGTGCCAACCCAACAGACACTTTCGGAGATACCTGTAATGCACCTTTATAGCCACCCAATTACGTTGTGACGTTTGGTACACCCAAAGCATTCCTACGGTATCCGGGAGTTGCACAATCTCATGGTCTAAGGAAAAGATACTTGACATTAGAAAAGCTTTAGCATACGAACTACACGATCTGTGCTAGGCTTAGGATTGGGTCTTGTCCATCACATCATTCTCCTAATGATGTGATCCCGTTATCAACGACATCCAATGTCCATAGCCAGGAAACCATGACTATCTGTTGATCACAACGAGCTAGTCAACTAGAGGCTCACTAGGGACATATTGTGGTCTATGTATTCACACGTGTATTACGATTTCAGGATAATACAGTTATAGCATGAATAAAAGACTATTATCATGAACAAAGAAATATAATAATAACACTTTTATTATTGCCTCTAGGGCATATTTCCAACAGTCTCCCACTTGCACTAGAGTCAATAATCTAGTTCACATCGATATGTGATTAACACTCAAGGTCACATCCCCGTGTGACTAACACCCAAGAGTTCTGGGTTTGATCATGTTATGCTTGTGAGAGAGGTTATAGTCAATGGGTCTGAACCTTTCAGATCCGTGTGTGCTTTACAAATCTCTATGTCATCTCCTAGATGCAGCTACCACGCTCTATTTGGAGCTATTCCAAATAACTGTTCTACTTGGAGCTATTCTAAATTGTTGCTCCATTATACGTATCCGGTATCTCTACTCAGAGCTATCCGGATAGGTGTCAAGCTTGCATCGACGTAACCCTTTACGACGAACTCTTTTACCACCTCCATAATCGAGAAAATTCCTTAGTCCACTAGTTACTAAGGATAACTTTGACCGCTGTCCTGTGATCAATTCTTGGATCACTCTTGTACCCCTTGACTGACTCATGGCAAGGCACACTTTAGGTGCGGTACTCAGCATGGCATACTGTAGAGCCTATGTCTTAAGCATAGGGGATGACCTTCGTCCTTTCTCTCTATTCTGCCGTGGTCGAGCTTTAAGTCTTAACTTCATACCTTACAACTTAGGCAAGAACTTCTTCTTTGACTGATCCATCTTGAACACCTTCAAGATCATGTCAAGGTATGTGCTCATTTGAAAGTATTATTTAAGCATTTTGATCTATCCTTATAGATCTTGATGCTCAATGTTCAAGTAGCTTAATCCAGGTTTTATATTGAAAAACACCTTTCAAATAACCCTATATGCTTTCTAGAAAATCATTTCTGATCATCAACATGTCAACAACATATACTCATCAGAAATTCTATAGTGCTCCCACTCACTTCTTTGGAAATACAAGTTTCTCATAAACTTTGTATAAACCCAAAATCTTTGATCATCTTATCAAAGTGCACATTCCAACTCCGAGATGCTTACTCCAGTCCATGGAAGGATCGCTAGAGCTAGCATACCTTTTAGCATCCTTAGGATCGACAAAACCTTTCTGATTGTATTACATACAACCTTTCCTTACGAAAACTGGTAAGGAAACTCGTTTTGTCATCCACCTGCTAGATTTCATAAATGCAGCTAATGCTAACATGATTCTAACGGACATAAGCATCGCTACGGATGAGAAAATCTCATCGTAGTCAACTCCTTGAACTTGTGAAAAACTCTTTGCCACAAGTCGAGCTTCATAGACGGTGACATTACCATCCAAGTCCGTCTTCTTCTTAAAGATCCATTTATCTCAATGGCTTGCCGATTACCAGGCAAGTCCACCAAAGTCCATGCTTTGTTCTGATACATGGATCCTATCTCGGATTTCATGGCTTCTAACCATTTGTCGGAATTTGGGCCCATCATCGCTTCTCCATAGCTCGTAGGTTCATTGTTGTCTAACAACATGACCTTCAAGATAGGATTATTGTACCACTCTGAAGCAGTACGCGTCCTTGTCGTCCTACGAGGTTCGGTAGTGATTTGATCCGAAACTTCATGATCACTATCATAAGCTTCTACTTCAATTGGTGTAGGTGCCACATGAACAACTTCCTGTGCCCTGATACACACTGGTTGAAGTGATGGTTCAATAACCATATCAAGTCTCCACCATCCTCCCACTCAACTCTTTCAAGAGAAACCTTTCCTCGAGAAAGGACCCGATTCAAGAAACAATCCATATTGCTTTCGGATCTGAATTAGGAGGTATACCCAACTGTTTTGGGTTTCCTATGAAGATGCATTTTATCCGCTTTGGGTTCGAGCTTATCAACCTGAAACTTTTTCACATAAGCGTCGCAGCCCCAAACCTTTAAGAAACAACAACTTAGGTTTCTCTAAACCATAATTCATACGGTGTCGTCTCAACGGAGTAACGTGATGCCCTATTAAAGTGAGTGCGGTTGTCTCTAATGCCTAACCCATGAACGATAGTGGTAATTCGATAAGAGACATCATGGTACGCTCCATATCCAATAGGGTGCAACTATGATGTTCGGACACACCATCACGCTATGGTGTTCCAGGCGGTATTAATTGTGAAACAATTTCCACAATGTCTTAATTGTGTGCCAAAACTCGTAACTCAGATATTCATCTCTGTGATCATATCATAGACATTCTATCATCTTGTCATGAAGATCTTAAACTTCACTCTGAAATTACTTGAACCATTCAATAATTCAGACTTGTGTTTCATCAAGTAAATATTCTCAACATCTACTCGAATCATCTGTGAAGTAAGAACATAACGATATTCACTGCATGCCTCAGCACTCATTGGACTGCACACATCAAAATGTGTTACTTCCAACAAGTTGCAATCTTGTTCCATCTTACTGAAAACGAGGCTTTTCAGTCATCTTGCCCATGTGGTATGATTTGCATATCTCAAGTGATTCAAAATCAAGTGAGTCCAAATGATCCATTTGTATGGAGTTTCTTCATGCGTATACACCAATAGACATGGTTCGCATGCCTCAAACTTTTCAAAAACGAGTGAGTCCAAAGATCCATCAACATGGAGCTTCTTCATGCGTTTTATACCATTATGACTTACATGGTGGTGCCACAAGTAAGTGGTACTATCATTACTATCTTATATCTTTTGGCATGAAAATGTGTATCGCTACGATCGAGATTCAATAAACCATTCCTTTAGGTGCAAGACCATTGAAGGTATTATTCAAATAAATAGAGTAACCATTATTCTCTTTAAATGAATAACCGTATTGCGATAGACATAATCCAATCATGTCTATGCTCAACGCAAACACCAAATGATAATTATTCTGGTTTAATACTAATCTTGATGGTAGAGGGAGCGTGCGATGTTTGATCACATCAAAATTGGAAACACTTCCAACACATATCGTCAGCTCTCCTTTAGCTAGTCTCCGTTTATTCCGTAGCCTTTTATTTCGAGTTACTAACACTTAGCAACCGAACCGGTATCTAATACCCTGGTGCTACTAGAAGTACTAGTAAAGTACACATTAACATAATGTATATCCAATATACTTCTATCGACCTTGCCAGCCTTCTCATCTACCAAGTATCTAGGGTAATCCTGCTCCAGTGGCTGTTCCCCTTATTACAGAAGCACTTAGTCTTGGGTTCGGGTTCAACCTTGGGTTTCTTCACTAGAGCAGCAGCTGAATTGCCGTTTCATGAAGTATCCCTTTGTTCCCTTGCCCTTCTTGAAACTAGTGGTTTCACCAACCATCAACAATTGATGCTCCTTCTTGATTTCTACTTTTGCGGTGTCAAACATCACGAATACCTCAAGGATCATCATATCTATCCCTGATATGTTATAGTTCATCACAAAGCTCTAGCAGCTTGGTGGCAATGACTTTTGGAGAAACATCACTATCTTATCTGGAAGATCAACTCCCACTCGATTCAAGTGATTGTTGCACTCAGACAATCTGAGCACAAGCTCAACGATTGAGCTTTTCTCCCTTAGTTTGTAGGCTAAGAAAAATCGTCGGAGGTCTCATACCTCTTGACGTGGGCACGAGCCTGAAATCCTAATTTCAGCCCTCGGAACATCTCATATGTTCCGCGACATTTCGAAAACGTCTTTCGTGCCTCAACTCTAAACCGTTTAACTGAACTATCACGTAGTTATCAAGACATGTATGTCCGATGTTCGCAACATCCACAAACGACGTTTGGGGTTCAGCACACTGAGCGGTGCATTAAGGACATAAGCTTTCTACTGTCCGCATAATCGCTACTTTCAACTTTCAACTATATTTTCTCTAGGAACATATCTAAACAGTGGAACTAAAGCGCGAGCTTACGACATAATTTGCAAAAGGTCTTTTGACTATGTTCAGGATAATTAAGTTCATCTTATGAACTCCCACTCAGATAGACATCCCTCTAGTCATCTAAGTGATTACATGATCCGAGTCAACTATGCCGTGTCCGATCATCACGTGAGACGGACTAGTCATCATCGGTGAACATCTTCATGTTGATCGTATCTACTATATGACTCATGCTCAACCTTTCGGTCTTCGTGTTCCGAGGCCATGTCTGTACATGCTAGCCTCATCAAGTTAACCCTAAGTGTATTGCATGTGTAAATCTGTCTTACACCCGTTGTATGTGAACGTAAGGATCTATCACACCCGATCATCACGTGGTGCTTCGAAACGACGAACTGTAGCAACGGTGCACAGTTAGGGGAGAACACTTCTTGAAATTGTTGTAAGGGATCATCTTATTTACTACCGTTGTTCGAAGTAAACAAGATGCATAAACATGATAAACATCAGATGCAATCAAATTGTGACATGATATGGCCAATATCATTTTTTTGCTCCTTTTGATCTCCATCTTCGGGGCTCCATGATCATCATTGTCACCGGCATGACACCATGATCTCCATCATCATGTCTTCATGAAGTTGTCTCGCCAACTATTACTTCTACTACTATGGCTACCGGTTAGCAATAAAGTAAAGTAATTACATGGCGTTGTTCAATGACACGCAGGTCATACAATAAATTTAAGACAACTCCTATGGCTCCTGCCGGTTGTCATACTCATCGACATGCAAGTCGTGAATCCTATTACAAGAACATGATCAATCTCATACATCACATATCATTCATCACATTCTTCTTGGCCATATCACATCACAAAGCATACCCTGCAAAAACAAGCTAGACGTCCTCTAATTGTTGTTTGCATGTTTTACGTGGCTGCTATGGGTTTCTAGCAAGAACGTTTCTTACCTACGCAAGACCACAACGTGATATGCCAATTGCTATTTACCCTTCATAAGGACCCTTTTCATCGAATCCGTTCCGACTAAAGTGGGAGAGACTGGCACCCGCTAGCCACCTTATGCACCAAGTGCATGTCAGTCGGTGGAACCTGTCTCACGTAAGAGTACGTGTAAGGTCGGTCCGGGCCGCTTCATCCCACAATACCGTCGAAACAAGATTGGACTAGTAATGGTAAGAATATTGAACAAAATCAACGCCCACAACTACTTTGTGTTCTACTCGTGCAAAGAATCTACGCAATAGACCTAGCTCATGATGCCACTGTTGGGGAACGTAGCAGAAATTCAAAATTTTCCTACGTGTCACCAAGATCTATCTATGGAGAAACTAGCAACGAGGGGAAAAGAGTGCATCTACATACCCTTGTAGATCTCTAAGCGGAAGCGTTCAAGTGAACGGGGTTGAAGGAGTCGTACTGGTCGTGATCCAAATCACCGGAGATCCTAGTGCCGAACGGACGGCACCTCCGCGTTCAACACACGTACAGCCCGGTGACGTCTCCCACGCCTTGATCCAGCAAGGAGAGAGGGAGAGGTTGAGGAAGACTCCATCCAGCAGCAGCACAACGGTGTGGTGGTGATGGAGGAGCGTGGCAATCCTGCAGGGCTTCGCCAAGCACCGCGGGAGAGGAGGAGTAGGGAGAGAGGTAGGGCTGCACCAAGAGGGAGAGGTTCTCGTGTGTTTAGCAGCCCCAAACCTCAACTATTTATAGGGGAAAGGGGGGGCTGCGCCCCCTTTAGGGTTTCCCACCCCAAGGGGTGCGGCCAGCCCTAGATGGGACATGGGGGGGGGGGGCCAAGAGGGGGAGAGAGGGGGCGCGCCCTAGGGTGGGCCTATAGGCCCATCTGCGCCTAGGGTTTCCCCTCTCGCCTCCTAGCTGCGCCTTGGGCAAGGGTGGGAGGCACACCAGCCCACTCTGGGGCTGGTCCCTTTCCACTCTAGGCCCATGCAAGCCTCCGGGGCCGGTGGCCCCACTTGGTGGACCCCCGGGACCCTCCCGGTGGTCCCGGTACATTACCGATATCGCCCGAAACTTTTCCGGTGACCAAAACAGGACTTCCCATATATAAATCTTTACCTCCGGACCATTCCGAAAGTCCTCGTGACGTCCGAGATCTCATCCGGGACTCCGAACAACATTCGGTAACCACATACAAACTTCCTTTATAACCCTAGCGTCATCGAACCTTAAGTGTGTAGACCCTACGGGTTCGGGAGACATGTAGACATGACCGAGACGTTCTCCGGTCAATAACCAACAGCGGGATCTGGATACCCATGTTGGCTCCCACATGTTCCCTGATGATCTCACCGGATGAACCACGATGTCATGGACTCAATGAATCCCGTATACAATTCCCTTTGTCTAGCGGTATTGTACTTGCCCGAGATTCGATCGTCGGATACCGATACCTTGTTCAATCTCGTTACCGGCAAGTCTCTTTACTCGTTCCGTAACACATCATCCCGTGATCAACCCCTTGGTCACATTGTGCACATTATGATGATGTCCTACCGAGTGGGCCCAGAGATACCTCTCCGTTTACACGGAGTGACAAATCCCAGTCTCGATTCGTGCCAACCCAACAGACACTTTCGGAGATACCTGTAATGCACCTTTATAGCCACCCAGTTACGTTGTGACGTTTGGTACACCCAAAGCATTCCTACGGTATCCGGGAGTTGCACAATCTCATGGTCTAAGGAAAAGATACTTGACATTAGAAAAGCTTTAGCATACGAACTACACGATCTGTGCTAGGCTTAGGATTGGGTCTTGTCCATCACATCATTCTCCTAATGATGTGATCCCGTTATCAACGACATCCAATGTCCATAGCCAGGAAACCATGACTATCTGTTGATCACAACGAGCTAGTCAACTAGAGGCTCACCAGGGACATATTGTGGTCTATGTATTCACACGTGTATTACGATTTCCGGATAATACAGTTATAGCATGAATAAAAGACTATTATCATGAACAAAGAAATATAATAATAACACTTTTATTATTGCCTCTAGGGCATATTTCCAACAAAGACAATGTTGATTCTATAGCTAATTAAATGAAGCAAACTTAGCAACACCATTTCATTGGAAGAGGTCACTCCTTGGCAAATGCAATAAATACTAGTACTCCCTGTGTCCTAGTGTCAAAAATGTTCTTATATTATGGGACGGAGGGAGTACGAAGAAAGAGATAGAGAGGAGTAAAAAATACACTTATAGCCAACCTTATAGCTAACCTTGTTGTAGTATGAGTGACTAAGTGATGACTATGTATGACATGCCAACATCAGATAGCCTAACGCACCGTGTTAAATCTCCAAGGGTGCGACCGCGCGAGCGACGCGACGGTCATGGTAGGCGCAACCATGATACGGGCTGCTGGCAGCCCTTGGATATGAGATCAAACGGTCGCATGCTAAGTTCCTGAAAATTTGCAGAATAACCCTCCAGGATTGGATATTCACCCATAGGTCTAGAATCACACCATGGAACCGTTCGATCTCAGATCCAAGCACTCTCGGAAGCCTATATCATGGGAGAATGGAAAGCCACTACCCTGCCGTTCGCATGCTGGCAGTTCGCTCCTACTCGTCCCCGCACGTCCTTTAATTCTACGGTGGTTCGCTCCTAGTCGTCTCGTCCATTCACATTACGGCAGTTCCACTAATCCTAACCCTCCTCCCAAATCCATGGCGTCCCAAATCTCCATGATCAGCGGTGAGTACAAGGTTAGAACCATCACCGGCGATGAGTTCGACATCATCTACACCCATTATTCTGCGACGGTGAAAGGATGCCTTTCTCGCTTCAGACGCATGTTCGAAGACTCAGATGATGAGCGGGTCGCTAAGCTAGATGTTGAGTACACCACAGTCCTGGGACGAGAGAAGGATCTAAAGGACGAAGAGAGGAAGAAGCCCGTCGTGATCTAGGTTTACGTGCATGACTTATGCTTGGTCTACCACATATGCCATGCCGACGTTGAATGCCTGGATTTTAAGTACTTCCTCGAGAGCAACCTAGTAAACTTCATTACTGTAGACTTTGGTAACGACAAAGAAGTCGTGGGTCGGATAGGCCTCGTTGTAGGCAACAGCTTCGACCTCCAGAAGAATCGGCTGGTGTCCTCTCGTCAGCCTTCAATGCTGACCCTGGCAGGAGCCATGGTTCATCCTTCGTACGGTAAACTAGAGAAACCTCCATACACGTTTCATCATTATGCATGGCAGAAGAATGTACTAGATATAGACCACATCCACTACGTTGCAATGGATGGCTACCTTTGTTTCAATATCTACAAGGGTTGGATGAAGAGCAAGAGCCAAGTGTGCGGTTCAAGCAAAGAAGTATCGGCCAAGAGGAAGAGGGACAAGGACGAAGTCGAGGACGTGGACGAGGACTCCGAGTAAGGTGGCAGTGTTGTTGCTCATGGTGGTTCTAAGGCTGGTCATAGTGGGGAGTAACTTAGACTAGTAACATGCATATGTTACTAGTCTATATTACTACCTCTATAGTGCATAGTATCATATATTAGTATCATAGGTGGTCTCATTTATTGCCATGCATGACACATGGTAGCATCACATTTATTATGTTACAGTATCTACTTATGTTACTATAACCATATCTCTCTTCTTTAATTGCCTGCCACATAAGCATGTTTGCGAGTCCCAAGTGCATGATACTACTTATGTTACCCACACTATGGCCAGCCTAATGCAGTGTCTCCGGAATAGTTGCAAAGTTTAATTTCAGGTGTGCTTAATTTAATTTGAGGGGTGTGTTGTGCTGAGCCCCTAGCAGAACTATGTTATGTTTCTTCTCGTTACTTTAACTCTTCAGTACGTACATACTAGTATTTCTTACATTTCATCTTTTAGTTGGTATAGTACTACCACTCGTTTCTTCACATTATATACGTACAATATATATGACCAACATCATATAGCTAGCAGTTTAGTTGTCAAAGAATTTCAGGGTGCTTAGTTTTGTCAAAGAATTCCAGGATGCTTAGTTTTATTTGAGGGGTGGGTTGTGCTGGACACCATTATTGTGACTAGCCTTTTTAATAGTACTATATGCATAATTTGGCGACGAGCGCTCTCTATATGTACCACCTTTTTTTTCAATTTCAAGTTTTGCTCCATGGCGCAATCCATCGATATTACTGCTGTACAAAAGTATACATTTTTAAAAGGCTAGAGGGCGGGGCAGTCTATCTTGGTCGGTTTCACTAGAGGCGAGGGACTTTGTGATTTGACGGCTCATTAATGCTGTCAAATCGAATAGTACTGCACCGCCCGCTGCAAGCCCGATGCCTCCATTAAACCCCTCCGTTAAACCCGCATGCAAACCGAGAATCCTACTCCGGCCACACATCCGTTCATGAGCGGGCCGAAATTAAACGAAACACCGGCCAAGCTCCTCCTGTCCGCCCTCAGTTTAAACGAGGCCAGACGCCGGCCAAGCTCATACCGTCCGCCCTCTATTTACACGAGGCCAGATAGATAGCGGGCAAGAATCGCACCCCTCCGCGGCTCCCCCATCTCCTCCTTCACCATTTTCTCCACTCTTCTGATGGCTTCTGATGAGCCGTTCTCCGGCATATTACCCGGCTGGGTGGCCCGCCGAGCCCTCCGAATACGAGCGAGGCCGCTCGGTGCTTCACCAACCTCGCTTGGCCCGACGGAGCCAGTTGCCTCCCGAAGCAGGCACGTGGTTCAACAACTCGCCGCTCCAGTTCAGCTCGATGAGGAGTTGCGAGTTGCTCCACGCCGGCACGGCAGCTAGCACGCCGGTACGGGCACCGTTGCTGCCGCGTCATATCGCGCCACCAGTGTCTGCGGTGGCCGCGCCTCTCGTGTCTGTGAGCGTGCCTCCCATGCCTGTGGCAGCGCCATGCAGGCAGAGATAGAAGCCGGGTGCATGGAGAGCAACGAGTCGGTGGCCAGCTTCTCCGTGTCCGCCGCCATCATCGAGGAGAAGTAGAACACGGGAGGCCGCCGCCACTTGGGACCCATGAAGGCCACCGCCGAGGCGACGACCGCGGTTTCAGGTGGTTTCTTTGCTGCTTTGTCTCTTTCGAGGACCTTCCTCGACCCCGCAAGTGTCTGACGGACATGAGGAAGACAAAGGATCCACATGCGGCCATTTAGAACTAAAATAAGTCTAGATACATCCATTTCTAGGACAAGTATTTCCGGACGGAGGGAGTATTAATTATACAAGAGAGCCGGATTGGCACCTCTTAGTTCATGTAAATGTAATGAAATCCATCATGTTTATATGAAGATCCGGCTTTTTATACGAAATCCTTCATGCTTATATGAAATCAGTCCGTGTTTGCACGAATTTCATCTAGTTGGTTAGAGTTGTAAAAATGTATGTTGCTAGCGTTTGATGTCATCCTCCGCGGAAGGAAGCGGGAGGAAATTTGCCGCTTTCCGTTGGAGATGCTCTTTATGCTGGAAATAATAGAGTGACATCCAATCCATTTGAGTTAATTGCCTGTATGATTGTCCCTCTATAAAAAGTTAATTGCATGTACAGTGTACACGTGACTTGCAGGGTGGCGACAGCTTCGTACAGAAAGTTAAAAAGAAACAAGTCCATCCTTAATCTTGTATTCTAAGTACTATGTGGGTTCCACTATCAGTATAGTAGCGAAAGAAGTATATATTAAATAAGTAGAGTAATATATAATATAAAAATCTAAAGATAAAAGATAGAATTCGAACTCATGTCATCTTGTTGCGAGCATCCGGTGCTAACCAGCCCAGCACATATTTGTTGTAGACCATGTTGGAGATATATCTCCATGTCTACTCTTATATATACTCCATTAGTTCCTAAATAGTTGTCTTTTTCAGATTTCAAATGGACTACCACATACGGATGTGTATGTAGACATATTTTAGAGTGTAGATTCACTCATTTTTCTCCGTATGTCTTTTCAGGAAGGGGTCAGATTTGTCCTTGATTTATTTATGAGGTATCCAGATGGCACTGCACCGCCAAGAAAAGAGGGTAACATCAAAATTTTGGACTACTTTTTTGAGTATGTTGGTAAGGTCCGGTCATAGTCACTTGTTGAAATCTATAAAAAAGAAAAATACTCCCTCCGTCCATAAATACTTGTCATCAAAATGGATAAAAGGAAATGTATCTAGACGTATTTAGATACATTTCCTTTTATCCATTTTGATGACAAGTATTTCCGGACGGAGGGAGTAGAAAACAGAGTTGGTGATGATGGTGTGCGTGCCATCCTGCAATATAGGCCGTCGAATTTATATCTAACGGATAGGAAAGAAACTATGGCAATTTTGCAAAAATATACCCACACGTCTCTCCACGTTCGCAAATAAGGCCTTCCCTTGTTCAGCCTTTTCTCTCACAAGATAAACTACTCATACAAATGCATCGTGATGTTCCGTGCAACGCACGGGCAGCTAGCTAATTTCTTTTAACATAGTTGCTGCCATAATTGGGTTGAACTGATATATTTTATGTCTGCCCCGAATGATTTCAGATTCACTAGTAGTAACAAAGAAAAGGTTGCCTTGTTAATTAACAGAAAATAGGGTGAAAACTATCACATGAGGCCCGTAAAAACAAGGCACACTGGGTTTAGCGTCATCATCACTACAGTTGTGCGTGCGCGAGAAGTGTACATATCGAGGGGGCTACCGAGCGAGGCATCGAGACACAATGTTTGAGAGAGAAACCAATTGACATATTATGATCAGATCGAGTTGTCACCCTTCTGCTGTCATTGTTGGGGGGGGGGAGAGAAAGACGTATCGAGAGTGTGCGCGGTAGGCACAGAGGCACAACTAGCGAGTGTGTGTGTGTGTGTGTGTGTGTTTGAAAGAGGAGTAGATAGATTATTATCAAGATCGATGTGCCACCCTACTCCTTCGGTGCCGGGTAGTGTGTGTGTGTGTGTGTATGTTTGAGAGAGAAGCCATCGATAGATTAGTATCAAGATCGAGGTGTCACCCTACTCCTTCGGTGTTGGGAAGTGTGGGTGTGTGGGGGTGTGTGTGGGGGGGGGGGCAGTGACACTCACATATCTCTACTCTTATAAAAAACAGAGTTGGTGATGATGGTGTTCCTGCCATCCTGCAATATAGGCCATCCGATTTATATCCGACGGATAGGAAGTAAACTATGGAAATTTTGCAAAAAGATACCCACACCCCTCTCCGCATTTGCAAATAAGGCATTCCATCGTTCATCCTTTTGTCCCACAAGATAAACTTCTCATACAAATGCATATTGATGTTCCGTGCAACGCATGGGCATCTTGCTAGTAGGGTGAAGGAGTTTGTGTGACACATATCTAGCTATATTAAGGGATAGGTAGATAGCATATGTGTGAGAGACATTATTATACTTTGAGACATTAGTGGTTGTGGGTGGTCGGAATTAAAAGGGTGGGCATGTTAGACATAGAGAGCGTGTGTGTTTCTGTGTGAGAGACTTGTAGGACGGGGTAGAAAGACGAATTTAACCCTGACGAATGGAGAGAAATACACGAAGTGCGCGTGTGTGATTCCGATGCCCATGGGGAAATGAGATATGTATGCGTGTGAGAGAGATTGCACAATTCATTCATGTATCACTATCTAGCGATCGTGGACATGCATCGCTTGAACATAAGTCAATATCTACTTGGTATCGCGGCCAAAGGTACAATATCGATTCAACGCTATAATGATTGGACACTCACATATCACATTTTTTCTATTTAAATAAACATTTTCTATTGTGCATGCCAAAGTTACAGTGATGTTTCTTCAAACAACCAATGTAGCTATCATGTACATGCACCATTGTTACTCTTGCATTCAAATTCATTAGTATTGGATGACTTAAGTTTCTATTTTGAAGTAATTTATGTAATATTCATATATGAATTCAATGGGTACACAATTTATGAAATGGAGGCTATGTAATAATATGAGGTAACATTTTTAAGTAGCTGACTACAAGATCCATTTATTTTTGGGCGCCTCTACACTAACATGTCAATGCATTATGTTTAAAGTAAATAACCAATGGCACTAAATTATCTATTTACACGAGAAATACATAGGCTGAGCGTTTGATCCCTTTTTTTGTGAACGCGCCACTACACTCGTACGATTGGCCGCACCCGTGTGAACGTCCAAGTTATCGGTGCATCATCCCGAGTTATTGTCTTTTTTTCTGGTGTGGACTTCACACCAGTTATTAACTGCTGACGCGTGCCCCGTGTACACAGTCTAGCATGACCTTCCCGCTAGCACGGTCCAAAATTAGTTGAAACCGGATACGAACGAGCCCGCGGGCGGCAAAATATCCCGCGTCCTTCTAAAATTTCCGCCACCTTATTCTTTAGCATGTGAAATCCCCCTTTTTTCCTTGGTGCATGGAGACTAACTGTAACAATACCGCCCTCATCTACATGATAGGTCGGGGCTGCTTTGGTAACTTCTGGTCCACCCCCACTACACGGAACCCCCATTTCCTCTCCCCCTCCCGTAAAAATGACTAACTCCACATCACCAGAGCATCTTACATCATGCCATCCGTACTTCATCGCCCTTTCTCCCCTCCCCTCTCGAAACCCTAGACTGCTCCTCCATCGGCGTACCATAGCCCATTCACTGCCAGCGGCGTCCACCTCACCGGATCTGCGTCTGTGGCCGCATCTACCCATCCCACCTCCCCTAGAAACAAGTAGACTGCTCATCTAGCACTGTACCATAGCCCATTCAGTGCGGACCTTGTCCACGGCGCCGGATTTGCTTCGCCCGTACTCTCGTCAACCGCCGTGCATCTGCAACGGCTCATTCATACTCCCCACCAGAGATGCTTCGTCAACACCCCCCGGAGCCGCCCCACTGACGGCCTCTGATCCTCTTTGCCGACACCTTCCTCAACCCTACTGGAGCCGCTTCGCCGACACCTTCCTCAACCCTACCGGAGCCGCTTCGCCGACACCATCGTCAACCCTACCGGAGTAGCTTCTCCTATACTATTCTCAACCCTACCGGGGCCGCTTTGCCAACTCACAAGTCCATGGCCTTAGATCCGCTTCCTCGCACCCTCATCCAACCTACCGGAGCAGCTTCTGATGCCACGTCCACGACTGCAGATCCACATCATCGACACCACCCTTAACGCAATCACTAGAGTAGCTGAAAGTGCAACTATCCCTAGGTGGTTTTGGTAATTCATAACAACATATAGCTCATTGAGCTAATGCTATTCCAAGACTATTATTTCAGGAAAGCTCAATGAATGGCATGGCATGGATGATGAAAGTGGATCCCTCAAAATACTAAGGACAAAGGATTAGCTCAGGCTCAAAAGCTCAAGACTCTTCATTTTACATTTTAGTGATCCAAGATCACATTGAGTCTATAGGAAAAGCCAATACTATCAAGAAGGGATGAGGTGTTTCTTAATGAGCCTCTTGCTTCATGTGCTTAGTGATATGCTCCAAAACCCTCAACTACTTTCCCACATCCACAAATGACCTAATCCTAAAGCCAAAATCGGTCACACCGATTCTTTCTATCCGGCGCCACCGATTCCAAAAGTCATAGCCACTGCCACAAACCCTAAGCAAATCGGTCTTACCGATAGGGATCTCGGTCTCACCGAGATGGGGTTGCAATCTCTCTGTTTCCCTTCGTAACGTTTCGGTCTAACCGAAGTGAGCGATCGGTCCCACCGAGATTGCAATGTAAACTCTCTGTTTCCTTTTTGTAACATTTCGGTCTCACCGAAAAGAGCAAATCGGTCCCACCGAGTTTACCTGACCAACTCTCTGGAAAGCTTATTACCAAATCGGTCTCACCGAGTTTGTGTAATCGGTCTCACCGAGATTACGTTATGCCCTAACCCTAACCGAATCGGCCTCACCGAGATGCATGTCAGTCCCACCGAAAATCACTAACGGTCACTAGGTTTACTAAATCGGTCCGACCGAGTTTAACGATTCGGTCCCACCGAGTTTGGTAAATTGTGTGTAACGGTTAGATTTTGTGTGGAGGCTATATATACCCCTCCACCTCCTCTTCATTCGTGGAGAGAGCCATCAGAACGAACCTACACTTCCAACTTACCATTTCTGAGAGAGAACCACCTACTCATGTGTTGAGGCCAAGATATTCCATTCCTACCATATGAATCTTGATCTCTAGCCTTCCCCAAGTTGCTTTCCACTCAAACCCTCTTTCCACCAGATCCAAATCCTATGAGAGAGAGTTGAGTGTTGGGGAGACTATCATTTGAAGCACAAGAGCAAGGAGTTCATCATCAACGCACCATTTGTTACTTCTTGGAGAGTGGTGTCTCCTAGATTGGCTAGGTGTCACTTGGGAGCCTCCGACAAGATTGTGGAGTTGAACCAAGGAGTTTGTAAGGGCAAGGAGATCGCCTACTTCGTGAAGATCTACCGCTAGTGAGGCAAGTCCTTCGTGGGCGACGGCCATGGTGGGATAGACAAGGTTGCTTCTTCGTGGACCCTTCGTGGGTGGAGCCCTCCGTGGACTCGCGCAGCCGTTACCCTTCGTGGGTTGAAGTCTCCATCAACGTGGATGTACGATAGCACCACCTATCGGAACCACGCCAAAAACATCCGTGTCTCCAATTGCGTTTGAATCCTCCAAACCCTTCCCTTTACTTTCTTGCAAGTTGCATGCTTTAATTTCCGCTGCCTATACACTCTTTGCATGCTTGCTTGAATTGTGTGATGATTGCTTGACTTGTCCTAAAATAGCTAAAATCTGCCAAACTCTAAAATTGGGAAAAGGTTAAGTTTTTATTGGTCAAGTAGTCTAATCACCCCCCCTCTAGACATACTTCAAGGTCCTACAAGTGGTATCAGAGCTTGGTCTCCATTTGCTTTGATTTCCATAGCTTTTGGTGGTCATAGCCTTGGTTTCACAACCTAGGAGAGTATGGCGTCTAGCGAGGGAAATTATCACCGTAGAGGTCCTTACTTTGATGGTACTAATTTTGCTAGTTGGAAGCATAAGATGAAAATGCATATTCTTGGACATAACCCCGCCGTTTGGGCAATTATTTGTATTGGCTTGCAAGGTGAATTCTTCGATGGGAGAGAACCGAACCGTGAAGCTAATGCGGAAGAATTGAAGATGCTGCAATACAACGCTCAAGCATGTGACATCATCTTCAACGGATTGTGCCCCGAAGAATTCAACAAAATCAGCCGTCTTGAGAATGCAAAGGAAATTTGGGATACTTTGATTGATATGCATGAAGGTACCGAGTCCGTCAAGGAATCCAAGTTGGATGTGCTCCAAAGTCAGCTTGACAAGTTCAAAATGAAGGATGGTGAAGGTGTCGCTGAAATGTACTCTAGGCTTGCTCTTATCACAAATGAGATTGCCGGCTTAGGGAGTGAAGAGATGACCGACAAATTCATCATCAAGAAAATCCTAAGAGCATTGGATGGAAAGTATGATACCGTGTGCACATTGATCCAAATGATGCCAAACTACAAAGATCTCAAGCCAACAGAAGTCATTGGAAGGATTGTTGCTCATGAGATGTCACTCAAGGATAAGGAGGAACTTCACAACAAGTCAAGTGGTGCTTACAAAGCCTCAAGTGAAGCCCCCACATCATCAAGTGAGAAACCAACCTTCAATGAAGAATTGAGCTTAATGGTGAAGAACTTCAACAAATTCTACAAAAGTAGAAGCAAAGAAAGAAGCTCCAAGTCAAGGTCTTACAATGACAAGAGATCTTCTAGTCGAGAGCGCAATTGCTACAATTGTGGGAGACCCGGACACTACTCCAATGAGTGTACGACACCCTACAAAAGAAGAGAAGATTCTCCAAGAAGAAGGAGCAAAAGAGAAGAATCACCACCAAGAGAGAGGAGGAGTAGAGATGATCGTTATGAACGAAGACCCTCACGGAGAAGTAAGGATTCGGAAAGAAAGGACAAGTCATCAAGGAGCTACACAAAACGAAGACATCAAGCTCATGTTGGTGAATGGGTTTCCGGCTCCGACTCCGACAATCACTCCGAGAGAAGCTATCACTCCGACTCCGAATATACTCAAGATGAAGGTGTTGCCGGTCTAGCACTTGTGTCAACCAACTCCTACGACATATTTGACTCACCAAATGAAGGTGTTGGAAGATGCTTCATGGCCAAAGGTCCAAAGGTAACACATCCCGAGTATGTTGATTTTAATAGTGATGAAGATGACTTGCTTGTGGATGATGATTTACTTGTTGACAACTCTAGTGATGAATACTATGATGAAACGTCAATTAATCATGCTAATCAAACGAATGACAATGATAAGGAGAAAATTGAGCTTCTAACTAAAGAACTAAACACTCTTAAGTTGGCTCATGAAACTATCTTCGAAGATCATCGAGAACTTTTAAGGGCTCATGAGAAGTTACGCTTTGAAAAGCTCAATCTTGAGCAAGAGCATGAGTTCTTAAAGGCAATCAATGATGATCTCCGCAAGAAAAGTTCTTCTTACATTGCCAAGCGTTTACTCTTATCTACTTACATGCCTCAAGTCAAGTCTAGTAACAAGTACAAGAAAGATACTTCCTCTAGTAGTAACAATAATAATGTCAAATCCAATGTTGTTGCTTCTAGTAGTTCTCTTGATTCCACTAATGATTCTCTTAGCCAAGTTACACTTGAGCAAGAAAATAGTTTATTGAAGGGAATTATAGAGAAAGGTGTTTACAAGAGCCTTGCCGGGAGTAAGCAATTCGAGGAAATTGTACGCAAGCAAGGAAGGCACCGGAAGAATCAAGGTGTTGGTTTTGAACGAAAGTTCAACGCCAATGGAGTTGAGTGGGAAGAAGATCAATACCCCAAGACAAAGTTTGTTCCTCAACAAGAGAAGTATGATCCTACTTCCTTCAAGGGGACACAAGCTCAAGATGATCTTCCACCACAAGACCACAAGAACAAAGGCAAGGACAAGCTTCAAGAAGAGATTGATGCATTTGAAGAAGCACCTAAAGCCTCGTTCAGTTGGGTCCCCAAGACTACGTCAAGTTCTACTTCATCAAGTACAACTACAACTCCAAGGATTCCCATCAAGATGATGTGGATCCCGAAGAAGAAGAACTAGAGAGTTCTTGAGGGTGACTCCGCCAACATTCTTCACTCATATCATTTTGGCAAGAACAAGTGCAATCAACTTTCACATCTTGCACTAGTTCAAGGAGTCACAAACCCTCATGTTGGTAAGGCAAGGGACAAGGTAACCTAATGTTTTCATGGACATCATCTTGTGTGTGCATCACTCTATGTCTATGGATATTCTTGTTTGTTCCTTGTGGGACTAACCCATGTAGGCAAGTTGAAAGTGCAACTCACTCCAAAGGATTGCTCCAAATGATCTACATCAACATTGAGCATCTACATCTTCAACACCTACATGAAGTCATCATCGACAAAACCCAAGGTTAGTTCATCCCTCTAAGGGGGGATCTCACATCTAGGGGGAGCTTAACTCTAAGAATTGAGTCAAAGCAACTCTAATGGTGTGAACACATTAATGCATTATGTAAAAGTGGTAACCCCACTTGAGCTTAAACGATGAGTATGACCTATGATCAAATGTTCTCATTTGACTCCTAAGTCAATATACTCATATATAGATGACCTAGTCATCGCCAATTGCTTGATAGATGCTAAAATTGGTTGTGCATGCTTTGCCACATATTTCAATTGCCATCTTATTGTGTGAGCATGTTGGTGCATATTTTACTCATTCAAGGACATCCACTTGTTGTTTTGTTTGTTTGGATTCTTTTCTTTGTGCCAAGTGGATGGACAAGAATGCCTAAGAACCTTCTTTAGCTATCTATGCTTTTCTCGTCTCAAACTCTATTCATGCTACATCACAAAATTTGATCAAGTCAGATTCGAACCACTCTGTGTGAGGAGCACTCGGAGTCCCCGATTCGTCATAGACTTAAACTTCCAAAACCTCTTAGTGATTCTCGGTCTGACCGATCCTTCCATTTCGGTCCTACCGAGATCATCAAGTTGATCTGAGTTTTCAATCTCGGTGCAACCGATTTGAACTTTTCGGTCTCACCGATTTGCTGTAACTGAACACAGTTATGCATCTCGGTGCCACCGAGTTGTTCCACTCGGTCACACCGACAGGGTCGAGCTATATATATAGCCACGGGCAAAATTTTGGAAATTTCTCCGAAACCCTTCGCCCGCGCAACAGCTCGCTCTGCCATCGTGGTCTCCGGATCGTCTCCTCGTCGCCAGCAGCCTCCTGTCGCTGGTCTCCGCCGCCGTCAACGGATTTCGTCCCCGCCGTTGCCGCCGTAGCAAGTCCACCGCCAAGTTAGGGTATGGACTTAATCTTTGTGCTATCCACGTCTGATTCCTGGCACATTGTTTTCATATTGATTCTTGCCACGATTGAAACTCTTCTATCCAGCCAAAGTAGTTCATAGATTAGATGTGATTCAAATTTTTAGGGTTAGGTTTCCGCCGAAACCATCTCGGACCCACCGAGTTGAAAAACTCGGTCTCACCGATTTGGCTTATGCCATTGCACTAGTGACTCTCGGTCTGACCGAGAATTACTAATCGGTGCAACCGATTTGAGGATTCTGTGAAACCCTAGCAGTCTCGGTACCACCGAACTGAAACTCGGTCCAACCGAGATCATCAGTTTAGGTTCCAAAACTGCTTCGGTATCACCGAGTTTGAAAATCGGTGGATCCGAAATGCTTTCTGTGGAAAACTAAGACTGAACTTTTGAGTCATTCTTTTGCAAAAACCTCTGCATTTTGTGATGCTCATCTTTTCTATCTCATCTATAACTCTTCACAGGGTCAGCAGTCAGCTTTTGCAGTATGTCTGATCAAAGTGACAGCCAGAACAGGTCAGAAGAGCAGATGGACTTGAGTGAGGGCACTAGTCCCTCAACTTCAGATGAAGGGAGCAGAAGTACTCCTAGCAATTTGCCTAAGGCTGCAACTAGGCAAAGGAGGAAAAGAACTTCAGATTCAGAGGATGAAGATTACAAAGCTGAGGAAGATGAGGCTACTTCCAAGAAAGTGGTGCTCAAGAAGGAATATGGCTCAGCAAAGAATACAAAGCCAGGCATGAAGACCAAAAGGCCTGCAGGAAGACAACCAATGTCCAAGGCCAGAGCATCAACTCAACTGCCTAAAAGGCCTGATCCCAAAGAGCCAGCTGCTGAAGGAAAGAAGAGGAAGGAAAGGGTCAAGAAGACCATGGCCAAAATTGTTGGTCAACCTTCCATGATGGAAGAGGAAGAGCTTGCTGCACCAGCTCCAAAGGCAGCTAAGCTTATGGGAGATGCAATCAGATCAGGGGCTGCAACATCCAAGCCCAAGGAATCACCCAAAGCTGCCTCCAAGGCCAAGCAAGTTCCAAAGAGGAATACTAGGAGTATTCCAGCTGCTGAGAAGAACAAGGCCCCAGTGCCCAATGTTGCTGAAGATTCAGAAGAAGAAGGACAGGTTCTAAGAAAGCTCAAGCCCAAGATACCAGACCACAATGATGCCCATCCTGTGGCTGAGGACATGAGAATCAGGAAGGATTCAGGGCTGAGACTGTGGAGAATGGAAGATCCATATGCTTCAAGAAGAAGAACTGCTGTTGACTACAGGTTCCACACAAAGGAACAGCAGGACTTCTATGAAACAATTCTGTTGGACAAGAAGCCCATAGTCTGTGACATGAGGTGGGTTGACTGGAAATTCATCAAGGAAAATGAACAGCACTATCCTGGAGTGCAAGACAGCTTTGTTGCTTGTGGAGTTGCAGATTTTGTTGGACAGAAGTTCACCAACTGGAATGATGAGCTTATCATGCAGTTCTACTCCACAGCACACTTTTACCCAGATGGAAGAATAGTTTGGATGTCTGAAGGTACAAGGTACCAGTCCACTATTGAAGAATGGGCAAGTCTGATCAATGCCCCCAAGGAGAATGAGGATGACCTAGACATTTATGCAAAGAAGAAGTTGGGTCACAATTCAATGGCTCACATGTACAAGGAAATTCCAGACAAGGCATTAGAGACTCACAAGTTTGGATCAGTTCACTTTCTGCTGTCAGGGTTGCCAACCATAAATTGGATTCTGAGGCACACTTTGTTGCCCAAGTCTGGTGACCATAACATGATCAGAGGGCATGCCATCAACATGTTGCATGTGTTTGATGTGCCACAGAAGTTCAAAGTCATGAGCCTGATCATTGAAACAATCAAGAGGACTGCAGCAGATCAGAAGAGGAGCTGTGGATATGCACCTCAGATTCAAGAATTGATAAACTCAAAGATGGGCACAGGAAAATATCAGTTGGATAAGGAACACTTTCCACTTTATCCAGACTTTGAGGACAATGAGGTTGTCATGAATGAAGATGATCCACAATCAGTTCAAGCTCAGGAGAAGAAGGAGAAGGCAAAGAGGGAGAAGGCTGCCAAGATGCCAACTCAAGAGGAGGCATCTGAATATTTCTTGAAAACCAAACAGGAGCAGCTTGGTTACTTGATAGCATCATCTCTGAGGATTGAGAAGGGGTTGGCCACCCTAACTCAAAACCAGGAGAGCCTGGAAAGAATCATGGAACAAAAATTCTATGATCTAGATGTCAAGGTAACTGAGATTCAGTCAGTTGTGGAGCAGCTGCAGGATGACATGCAGGAGAGGAAGGGCAAGACTACCACCAATGTGTTTGCCAGAGTGCCCAGAGCCCAGAGGTCAGTTGCAGTGCCAGTGACAGACACTAGAGCAACAACTTCAGCACCAGCCACTGCCCCTACAGTTCCAGTGCAACCAGCTCCAGCACCAACTCCTCCAGCTCCATCCACTTCAACTGAAGCCTTCATCCAAGGAGCCATCTCTACACCACCACCAGAAGATCAAGCCTGAGAGTCGATCTAGCACTATGCATTTTCTATGAACTTTTTGGTAACTTGTTGCCAAAGGGGGAGAAAAATGTATAGATCATAGGCTTCGAGAGAGAGAGTGTTGCTTTTGTTCTCTCTTGCTTTATTTGGTGGTTTTTCAATCTTTGTTTGCTTTTGGTTGAGATACTATGCTTGTGAGACATTGATGATCATGTGTTTGATCATAAGCTACACTTATGCATGCTTGATATTATCCTATCTATCTTATGTGATCACTCACTATGCTTGGTGATGAGTGCATGTATTCATTGTTTATTATTTTGAGCGCTCCACCAAGATGTATGTGACATGGAAGAGTAACCCATGAGCCTAATTCATTGTGCATTTGCAGTCCAAAGCAAATCTAAAACTATGCACAAATTTAGGGGGAGCTCTTGCTTATCACATACTTCTCAAAGCGACGATGTTATTTAAATTTTATTATCATTTGTCGAAGCTTTGATCTATATGTTGTCATCAATTACCAAAAAGGGGGAGATTGAAAGTGCAACTATCCCTAGGTGGTTTTGGTAATTCATAACAACATATAGCTCATTGAGCTAATGCTATTCCAAGACTATTATTTCAGGAAAGCTCAATGAATGGCATGGCATGGATGATGAAAGTGGATCCCTCAAAATACTAAGGACAAAGGATTGGCTCAAGCTCAAAAGCTCAAGACTCTTCATTTTACATTTTAGTGATCCAAGATCACATTGAGTCTATAGGAAAAGCCAATACTATCAAGAAGGGATGAGGTGTTGCTTAATGAGCCTCTTGCTTCATGTGCTTAGTGATATGCTCCAAAACCCTCAACTACTTTCCCACATCCACAAATGACCTAAACCTAAAGCCAAAATCGGTCACACCGATTCTTTCTATCCGGCGCCACCGATTCCAAAAGTCATAGCCACTGCCACAAACCCTAAGCAAATCGGTCTTACCGATAGGGATCTCGGTCTCACCGAGATGGGGTTGCAATCTCTCTGTTTCCCTTCGTAACGTTTCGGTCTAACCGAAGTGAGCGATCGGTCCCACCGAGATTGCAATGTAAACTCTCTGTTTCCTTTTTGTAACATTTCGGTCTCACCGAAAAGAGCAAATCGGTCCCACCGAGTTTACCTGACCAACTCTCTGGAAAGCTTATTACCAAATCGGTCTCACCGAGTTTGTGTAATCGGTCTCACCGAGATTACGTTATGCCCTAACCCTAACCGAATCGGCCTCACCGAGATGCATGTCAGTCCCACCGAAAATCACTAACGGTCACTAGGTTTACTAAATCGGTCCGACCGAGTTTAACGATTCGGTCCCACCGAGTTTGGTAAATTGTGTGTAACGGTTAGATTTTGTGTGGAGGCTATATATACCCCTCCACCTCCTCTTCATTCGTGGAGAGAGCCATCAGAACGAACCTACACTTCCAACTTACCATTTCTGAGAGAGAACCACCTACTCATGTGTTGAGGCCAAGATATTCCATTCCTACCATATGAATCTTGATCTCTAGCCTTCCCCAAGTTGCTTTCCACTCAAACCCTCTTTCCACCAGATCCAAATCCTATGAGAGAGAGTTGAGTGTTGGGGAGACTATCATTTGAGGCACAAGAGTAAGGAGTTCATCATCAACGCACCATTTGTTACTTCTTGGAGAGTGGTGTCTCCTAGATTGGCTAGGTGTCACTTGGGAGCCTCCAACAAGATTGTGGAGTTGAACCAAGGAGTTTGTAAGGGCAAGGAGATCGCCTACTTCGTGAAGATCTACCGCTAGTGAGGCAAGTCCTTCGTGGGCGACGGCCATGGTGGGATAGACAAGGTTGCTTCTTCGTGGACCCTTCGTGGGTGGAGCCCTCCATGGACTCGCGCAGCCGTTACCCTTCGTAGGTTGAAGTCTCCATCAACGTCGATGTACGATAGCACCACCTATCGGAACCACGCCAAAAACATCCGTGTCTCCAATTGCGTTTGAATCCTCCAAACCCTTCCCTTTACTTTCTTGAAAGTTGCATGCTTTAATTTCCGCTGCCTATACACTCTTTCCATGCTTGCTTGAATTGTGTGATGATTGCTTGACTTGTCCTAAAATAGCTAAAATCTGCCAAATTCTAAAATTGGGAAAAGGTTAATTTTTTATTGGTCAAGTAGTCTAATCACCCCCCCTCTAGACATACTTCAAGGTCCTACAGTAGCTTCTGACGCCTCGTCCACGGCCGCAGATCCGCGTCATCGACACCATCCTTAACCCAACCACCGGAGCAGCTTCTAACGCCCCGTCCACGGTCGCAGATCTGTGTCATCGACAGCGTCCTTAACCCAACCACCGGAGCAGCTTCACCTACGCCCTCGTCCACGGCCACAGATCCGCTTTGCCCACATCATAGTCCACCCTACCGGAGCCGCTCCACAAACACCCTACTCGACGGTTCTAGATCTCCTTACCGGACCCCGACAGCCAGTGCAGCGTCATCACCCTTGATGTTTCTAACCTGATTCCCACCGTCTGGAGAGATGCCAAGTACCCGCCACGGCCTAGGTACTTGTCAGCTTTAACCCCGTCCAGCATCACCTGCCGGATGTACTTCAAATATACTAACCGGCCGCTGTTACCTGTTATGAAGCTAGCGAAAACTACAAGGACAATGTTTCTTCTGGATCTAATAGCTTGGCTAACCAAGATCCTGGACTGAGGCATTGCTATGATCTTGTAAGCCCGTCTCTCTCTCTTGTATTGTTCTGTGCCTGCCAGCATGCTTTGCTAGAATTTTTAACCAGTAATCCCTTTGTGCAGACAATGATTTCTACTACTGGCTGCTAAATTAGATATGTAGATGTCATACATGATACTACCTCGTACCTCTGTTCCTAAATATAAGTCTTTCTAGAGATTCCACTATAGGCTACATATGGAGCAAAATGAGTGAATCTACACTCGAAAATGCATCTATATACATCTGTGTGTGGTCCATACTGGAATCTCTACAAAGACATATATTTAGGAACAGGAGAAGTACATTACACAAAATCGTAGGTGGCATGTAGGAATTCCAGTGCACCACATTAGGCTCCCTTAGAGTGCCTGCTAGTCTAGCATACAGAGTCATGGCTAGTTTATGGTACACACACAATCGTTAATTGGTGGTTTAAATATGCGCAAGGGATATGCAATGTAGTATAATGTAGAGATGTCTAAAATTAGCTGCATCAACTTGCAGATAGGGTTACACAATGAAAAAGTACAAGATGTATGTGGCAATTTCATGGAACATCGCAAAAAAAGGAGAGGCAGTAGTGAGCCTATACAGTGTGCTATGGTACATCACTCCTCCATTGCAATCATCGTGACATGTTATTTGTATGCCAGTTCTATTAGCTAAGTTTCTTAGGGACAGTTACTACGAGTTATCCTAAGAAAATAAGCACCTATGAATATAAGCTCCATGTAATAATCCAACCAGTTCTTTTCATTGCGTTTTCAGCTTATCTTTTGTATGATCAGTGGAAAGTCTAGATTGCATTATATTTTTTTCATTTTGCTGCCCATATGGAAATTAATATGACTTGCAAACATCACAAATTGAACGCAGTGCAGTAATTAATATGATGGGAAAACAGACCATCACTATTTGCTCAAAATGCAAATACAAAGATACCATCTACTTGACACAATCTACTTTGGTCAATGTTTTCCATAGAGATCCCATTGCCTAATTTAAACGAAGAACGCATGACCCACATTTAAATGAAGAACAATTATTTATCGAAATTCGATGGTCCAAGTGGCTGGTTATTATCATATAGCAGCACCACCTGAAAGCATCATATAGCAACAACAGTAGCTCATAGCAACTCATCATACAGCTGCAGCAGTCTGCAATTCATCATATACCAGCAGCAGCTCATAGCAATTCATCATATAACAGCAGCAGCTCATAGCAATTCATCATATAACAGCAGCAGGAGCAACTCATAGCAATTCATCATATAGCAGTAGCAGGAGCAGCTCATAGCAATTCATCATATAGCAGCAGCAGGAGCAGCTTATAGCAACTCATCATATAGCAACAGTAGCAGCTCATAGCAATTCATCATATAGCAGTAGCAGCAGCTCATAGCAACTCATCATACAGCAGCCGCAGCTCATAACAATTCATCATATAGCAGCAGCAGGAGCAGCTCATAGCAATGCATCATATAGTAGCAGTAGAAGCAGCTCATAGTAATTCATCGTATAGTGGATCAGAATGAAAATTTGGCAAAAAATCAGAGGAGATCCTCACCTTGTTGGATGAGCTCATCCTTCAATAGCACCTCAATGCCATGGCCTGGGAGGAGGGGAGGGGGAATAAGGTGCCTTCTGCCGCAGTGTGCCATCAGCCGTAGTTGTGCAGCGCCCGCCGAAGTAGTGCGTTGGACGAACCACAGTGGAGCAGCTGCTGGAGACCATGAGAATGAGGGGCTGCACCAGAGGGAGGAGCAGCCAGGGAGATTTGCCCCTACCCGTCGGCCATGTAGCCTAGCTGGACATAGCATCATCGAGGACCAGGCCAGATGGGACCAGTGGCGACGGCTCGCTGGAGGAACCCTAGTGCTGCAGGCAGGGGATCGAGGTAGAGGGAAAGGGGAGAGGAGATGCAAGCGGGCAGGCAATGAATGATTGCATGTTTGTTTTTACTTGAGGGTCAGGTGTGACACGGGCGTCAGCAGTTGCATTTTGAGTGTAATATAGGAAGACAACAAAGTCATTTCACTATTCCCCTTCCCTTCAATTTTTAGTGAGGTTCAACCCGAAACACCCCCCTCCAAAGCGAAATTAGTTAAGCCCAAGCCCATAACTCAAAAATGACTTCTTTACATCTTTTATGGCTTATTTTGACAATATGCCCTGAAAAGGCGGAATCGAACTGGCCCTTAACCTGCAATTCAACTGTGCGTGCAATGATGAATCACTCCTGCCTGCTATCTGTACATTTAGGCATCGTCATACATGGCATAACCTAATACATGTGCATTCTATTGTAGAATCTGGAATATGCAAGTTTATGTTAGTTCATACGTTGCACATGATGTTTAAATGCCCCTTAAATCTGGTCAGTCAAGTGATGGTCTTTAAGCCTCCTTCTTTGCTTCTTTTCTTGATATGTAAGATTTGCTCACACGTCTATTCAATTGTTTGTTTGCATCAGCCAGCTATACTAGGATTGTTTGCTTTGATTACTTGTTGTTCTTCACCTAACACTCTAACAGAGCTTGTCAACGATTTAAACACTAAGGGCTGCTGTAGTGGGGCCTTGTCTAACTCATAGGCCACATAAAGGTTTGGCTGTACACTACAGTAGGCTCTCCAAGAGTACATGGAGATCCAGTTCGAAGGTATGCCTAGTTTTTACATAGTGCAGACATAGTAAATGCTCATTTCATTGTGTGCAAGTGCAAGAGATGCGGCATGTTTCATTATGTGGTGTTGTTTTGTTATAATCTCATCCTTTTGTGTTCACAGACTTGAAAGTATGCATATTTATCTTCCAAGGAGATGAGTAACTAGTTTGTGTCACCTTGCAGAGGGGGTGCAATGAAGACAAGATTGACACTTTCCAAGTACAAGATGTTAGGAAGAAGCCTTGCAAGAGAAGTAGGAGCTGCGCTGAGCCTCTTCAACCTGCTAAGGTAAGTCACTGTATGCAACTCAACAGTTCAATTCCTTGTTTGTTTCAGGCATAGTTAATTTGCTCTTTTCAATTGCTTTATTTGTCCTTAGTTAATGAGATGCCCAAATAATCATGTCTAATGTTCAGTACTTGTATAACTATTAGTTGACATAATTAAAGGCCTTACAATTTAATTACTCTGCCGAAGTGTGCCTGAAGCTTTGAAGTCTATTAACCAACTATTATTGCATGAGGCTCATATCTAGTTTATACTACGCTAATGATTGCATAGTTTTGCCTGCTGTAGTATGTTTATATGAAACCCTCTGCTGTTCATTATGCTCCCTAAGACTTTAATTGAGATACAGAATGGCCAACTGCTTGCTTATTGATACGTCTCCAATGTATCTATAATTTATGAAGTATTCATGCTATTATATTATCCTTCTATGATGATTTATATGCATTTATATGTCATTTTATATGATTTTTGGGACTAACCTATTAACCTAGAGCCCAGTGCCAGTTTCTGTTTTCTCCTTGTTTTTGTGTTTTACAGAAAAGGGTTATCAAACGGAGTCCAAATGACGTGCCAATTTTTGAGGATTTTTTCTGGACCAAAAGAAGACCACAAAGCATCGGAGTTGGGCCAGAGGAGTCCCGGGCTGCCCACAAGAGTGGGGGGCGCCCCCCCCCCAGGGCGCGGCCCCCTATCTCGTGGACAGCCCGGAGGCCCCCTTGACGTGAAACCAACGCCAAAAATTCCTATAAATACAGAAACCTTCGGGAATTACCTAGATCGGGAGTTCCGCCGCCGCAAGCCTCTGTAGCCACAAGAAATCAATCTAGGCCCTCTCCGGCACCCTGCCGGAGGGGGCCATCATCACCGGATGCCATGGAGGAGGATCTCGGAGGGGCTATCATCGCCATGAAGGCCAAGGAGCAGAGGGGGAAAGCCATGGAGGAGGAAGCACAAGGGGGAGAACCTCTCCTCCTCTCTCTTAGTGGCACCGGAGTGCCATCGGGAGGGGAATCATTGCCGTGGTGATCGTATTCATCAACATCACCATCATCATCACCATCCTCATCTCTTTTACGCGGTCCACTCTCCCACACCCCGCTATAATCCCTACTTGAACATGGTGCTTTATGCCACATATTATGAGTCAATGATGTGTTGCCATCCTATGATGTTTTGAGTAGATATCTTTTGTCCTTGGGTTGATTGGTGATCTAGATTGGTACGAGTTGTATGTTTTATTTTGGTGCTGTCCTATGGTGCCCTCTGTGTCGCGCAAGCGTGAGGGATTCCCGCTATAGGGTGTTGCAATACGTGCATGATTCTCTTATAGTGGGTTGCGTGAGTGACTGAAACACAGACCCGAGTAAGGGGATTGTTGCGTAAGGGATAAAAGGGGACTTGATGCTTTAATGCTATGGTTGGGTTTTACCTTAATGAATCTTTAGTATTTGCGGATGCTTGCTAGAGTTCAATCATAAGTGCATATGATCCAAGGATGGAAAAGTATGTTAGCTTATGCCTCTCCCTCATATGAAATTGCAATGACGACTATCGATCTTGTTAACAATTTCTTAGGACAATTCTGCACACCGATCCACCATTATTCCACACTCGCTATTTATATTATTTAGTAGTATATTATAACTCTATGATAACAAAACCTACTTTTATATTTTATCTCTCCGATATCATACAAAGTTATCCTCTTTATACCGACAACACAATTTTATTTCTTGTTTCTTGTTGGAAGCAAACGTTAGGTGCACGTAGAGTCGTATCAGTGGTAGATAGGGCTTGAGAGAATATTGATCTTACCTTTAGCTCCTTGTGGTTTCGACACTCCATACTTATCACTTCCACCTTTGGGAATTGCTATGATGATTCCCTGCACTTGGGGATTATCAAGCTCTTTTCTGGCGCCGTTGCGAGGGAGCAATAGCGTGGGGTTGATATTTTTGTGTGTGCTTGTTTGCTTTCTTCACTTAGTAGATTTTGTTTTTCCCCTTTTTCTCTTTGGTTGTGGGTGAAACATAATTTTTTTTAAAAAGAATGAAAATATCAAAAAAGAATTACTTGCCTGTCATGCCTAAAAAAGTTTTTCAAAAAGAGAAGTGATTGGAAAGTTATGCATTGAAGAAGTGAGGGTCGACCTTGAGCACTTGTGTTCATGCTCACGGAAACAATGTAGAATTTTTCATGGAAGTTTCTTTTTAAATAATTATCCCCTTGTATATATACTTTGTATTATAAAAATAATGTGCCAAGCTTTGGTTTTAGTATGATTAGATTGCTTGCTTACTATGTGCATAACAAAAACAGAAACTTTGGCTGTAGTGCATGAATTTACATTTTTTTACTGGAAAGTCAAATGGGTCTGAAACTTTTTGCACATTACTTCGGTACAAAAGTTTCAAATTATCAAATTTATTTCATAATTTTTGGAGTTACATAAGTTTACTAAACTTCCAGATTACTACAGACTGTCCTGTTCTTGACAGATTCTGTTTTTTGTGTGTTATTTGCTTATTTTGATGCATCTATGGCTAGTATGCAGGGTATGAACCATAGAGAAGTTGGAATACAGTAGGTTTAACACCAATATAAACAAATAATGAGTTAATTACAGTATCTTAAAGTGGTAGTTTGATTTATTACACTAACGGATCTCACAAGTTTTTGTTTAAGTTTTTTGTGAATGAAGTGTTTGAAGAACGAGGAATTACCGATGTGAGAAGAATAAAGAGAGACAAGAGTTCAAGCTTGGGGATGCCCAGGGCACCCCAAGTAAATATTTCAAGGATACTCAAGCAACTAAGCTTGGGGATGCCCCGGTTGGCATCCCATCTTTCTTCTTCAACAAATATCGGTATACCTCAGTTTTTGTTTTGTTCACATGTTTTGTGTCCTTTGTGTTTGTATTTTTCTTTAAGAATCTTGATTGTATGAGCTAGCTCTTCATTGATTTACATAATGGTTCATGTGCTTCACTTATATCTTTTAAGTATGATCTTATAGAATTGCTCTTTGTGCTTCACTTAAATCGTTTGAGTATGGTTTTGTAGAATGCTTCATGCGCTTCACTTATATATTTTGAGCTTGGATATTGGCTAGTTTATATTAATTGTAGAATACTCCAGGAACTTCACTTATATATTTTGGAGTATGAATAATACTATAGTTTAAAGTGGGTTTGGAAGAGTGTCAACTTTAGGAATTAGTGATCCCACTATCTTGGATGAGGTTGAATCTCTGTACGATATTTATGAAAGTGGATTTGGAAGAGTGTCAACTTTAGTTAGTATTCCACTATTTAGGAAGAGGTTCCAATTGAGTACGAGAACAAAGTTTCTATCATGATGCTACTAAAAAATTATTATGAGGGAGGGATATGTGCTTGTAGGAGTTGCAATAATATCAAGTTTCCTCTCTATGTGCTTAAAGTTTTGAAGTTATACTTGTTTTGCCTTCCTATGCTAGTTGACTTTTGTTCCTATAAATTGTGCGCTCACAAAATCCCTAGGCACAGGAAGTGAGTTAGATTTAAATGTGCTAGTCATATTCTTCATGATGCTCTTTTTGTGTTTCAACTCTTATCTTTTATGCGAGCATCATTGAAATCATCATGCCTAGCTAAAAGGCATTAAAGAAAAGCGCTTGTTGGGAGACAACCCAATGTTTATCCTTACTGTTTTTGCGTGTCTACATGATTAATATACTGTAGTAATCATGTTCTATAGCTTTTGTTTCAATAAAGTGCCAAGTAAGACCTTTGGGAAGACTTGGGTGAAAGTTAATGTGATCTTGCTGTAAAAAGCAGAAACTTTGCGCTCACGAGATTAGCTGTCATGTTTTACAGAGGAGTGATTTTGAGTTGATTATTTTTGCAGAATATTAATAGACAAATTCCTCACGTACGCCAGTTTATTTCATAATTTTTGGAGTAGCAGAAGTATGGTCATTGTTCAGATCATTACAGACTGTTCTGTTTCTGACAGATTCTGTTTTCATTGCATAGTTTGCTTGTTTTCTAGTTTCTATGGCTTATATTTCTCAATATAAATTGTAGAAATAATATGTTACAATAGGAATTATGTGAAAAAAATTATGAACCTTGTCTTTTACAGTACCAAAGTGCATGGTTTACTCTTTATAATACTAACCTATCTCACAAAGTTTGGTTGAGTTTTGTGTGGTTGAAGTTTTCAAGTTTTGGGTAAAGATTCGATGGACTATGGAATAAGGAGTGGCAAGAGCCTAAGCTTGGGGATGCCCAATGCACCCCAAGGTAATATTAAAGGACAACCAAGAGCCTAAGCTTGGGGATGCCCCGGAAGGCATCCCCTCTTTCGTCTTCGTTCATCTGTAACTTTATTTGGAGCTATATTTTTATTCACCACATGATATGTGTTTTGCTTGGAGCGTCATTTCCTATTGTTAGTATTTGCTTGCTGTTATGTAGAATAATGTTTTGCATCTTTAGTTTCAATAAAAATGTCAAGGATAGCCTTTACCATGCTTATTTTCTTTGTATACATGTTGCTGTTTCAAAACAGAAAGTTTACCGCTGTTGCAAAAATTCCTTAGAAAAGTCAGAGAATGGTATAATGTTGAATCTTTTTGCATATTAAGCTCTGATAAATTTATTACAGTGGTAATGTTCTCTTATAATTTTTAGAGTTAGGGAAGTATTGATACTCTTGCATTCTTTACAGACTGTACTGTTTTGGCAGATTGCTGTTATGTTTGCATTGTTAGCGTATGCTTGCTTGTTTAATGATTCTATTTGAGGATAGGAGTATTAAATATGAAGAGGCATTTAGTATTCAATGCTAAATAATAATTTTAGTGATTTGTTATAGTTGGAAATGATAAGGTTTTGTATTGGTTAATAATAACCCATCTCACGAGTTCTTGTTGAGTTCGTTGTGAATGAAGCTTATGATAAAAAGAGAAACCGTGATATGAGAGGAATTAAGGAGACATAAAAGCTCAAGCTTGGGGATGCCCAAGGCACCCCAAGATAATATTTCAAGAAGTCTCAAGCATCTAAGCTTGGGGATGCCCCGGTAGGCATCCCACCTCTGTTGTTCAACAACTATCGGTTAGTATCGGTTGAGCCTAAGTTTTTGCTTCTTCACATGAGTTGTGATATCCTTGCAATGTCATTTTATTTCAATTTTACTCGTTGTTTGAATAAAATCATTGGATCTGATTATTTAATGAAAAAGGGAACCTTCCCATGGCTAGTTAATTATTTGACTACTCAGTGTCTTTCACTCATATCTTTTGGAGTAGTTTTTTTTCATTTACTCGTGTGCTTCACTTATATCCTATGAGTAAATTGTTGAATGAGTTGAATGTCATGAATCTGAGTTTATATATGTTTAATTTGCTTATAACATGGATAGTAATGACTTCACATATAAAGAGTATGAGTCATAAAAATTGTTGAGAGTTGGCAAACGTAGTTTTGGTCATCGTTGCAATTAATAGGAAGTAATAAAGAAAGAGAGGTTCACATACAAATATGTTATCTTGGACATCTTTTATGATTGGGAGCACTCATTAAGTATGACATGCTAAAAGAGTTGACATTGGACAAGGAAGACAACGTAATGGTTTATGTTTTCCGACATCTCAGTTAAAGTATATTGTCATTGACCTTCCAAACATGTTGAGCTTGCCTTTCCACCTCATTCTAGCCAAATTCCTTGCACCAAGTAGAGATACTACTTGTGCTTCCAAATATCCTTAAACCCAGTTTTGTCATGAGAGTCCACCATATCTATCTATGGATTGAGTAAGATCCTTCAAGTAAGTTGTCATCAGTGCAAGCAATAAAAATTGCTCTCTAAATATGCATAACTTATTAGTGTGGAGAAAATAAACTTTGTACGATCTTGTTGTGGAAGTAATAAAAGCGACGGACTGCATAATAAAGGTCCACATACAAGGGGCAATATAAAGTGACGTTCTTTCGCAATAAGATTTTGTGTATCCAACCCTAAAAGTGCATGACAACCTCTACTTCCGTCTGCGAAGGGCCTATATTTTACTTTATGCTTTTACTTTATGCTTGAGTCAAGGTGATCCTAACCTTTCCCTTTTTTCCTTTTATCCTTTGGCAAACTCATCGTGTTTGAAAGATCATGATATATATCCAATTGGATGTAAGTTAGCATGGGCTATTATTGTTGACATCACCTAAAGGTGAATATGTTGGGAGGCAACACAATAAGCCCCTATCTTTCTCAGTGTCCGGCTAAAGCTCCATAACCACAAGTATTGCGTGAGTGTTAGCAATTGTAGAAGACTATATGATAGTTGAGTATGTGGACTTGCTGAAAAGATCTATTCTTGACTCTTTCTAATGTTATGAGAAATTGCAATTGCTTCAATGACTGAGATTATAGCTTGTTAGTTCTCAATGAAGTTTCTGAACCATACTTGACATTGTGAATAGATTGTTACTTAATCATGAAAAGTTTTATGAGATAAGCTACTATTATGACACATATTGATGCTAGAAAAGGTGATTGAAATTATCTTTGATCAAACTTGTGCACCTACTAACATTCACACTTCATAAATTATCTCTTTTATCATTTACCTACTCGGGGACGGGCAGGAATTAAGCTTGGGGATGCTGATACGTCTCCAACGTATCTATAATTTATGAAGTATTCATGCTATTATATTATCCTTCTATGATGATTTATATGCATTTATATGTCATTTTATATGATTTTTGGGACTAACCTATTAACCTAGAGCCCAGTGCCAGTTTCTGTTTTCTCCTTGTTTTTGTGTTTTACAGAAAAGGGATATCAAAGGGAATCCAAATGACGTGCCAATTTTTGAGGATTTTTTCTGGACCAAAAGAAGACCACAAAGCATCGAAATTGGGCCAGAGGAGTCCCGGGCTGCCCACGAGAGTGCCCCCCCTAGGGAACGTCCCCCTATCTCGTGGATAGCCCGGAGGCCCCCTTGACGTGAAACCAACGCCAAAAATTCCTATAAATACAGAAACCTTCGGGAATTAACCTAGATCGGGAGTTCTGCCGCCGCAAGCCTCTGTAGCCACGAGAAATCAATCTAGGCCCTCTCCGACACCCTGCCGGAGGGGGCCATCATCACCAGAGGCCATGGAGGAGGATCTCGGAGGGGCCATCATCACCATGAAGGCCACGGACCAGAGGGGGAAAGCCATGGAGGAGGAAGCAAAAGGGGGAGAACATCTCCTCCTCTCTCTTGGTGGCATTGGAGTGCCATCGGGAGGGGAATCATCTCCGCGGTCATCATCTTCATCAACATCACCATCATCATCACCATCCTCATCTCTTTTACGCGGTCCACTCTCCCACACCCCGCTATAATCCCTACTTGAACATGGTGCTTTATGCCACATATTATGATCCAATGATGTGTTGCCATCCTATGATGTTTTGAGTAGATATCTTTTGTCCTTGGGTTGATTGGTGATCTAGATTGGTATGACTTGTTTGTTTTATTTTGGTGCTGTCCTATGGTGCCCTCCATGTCGCGCTAGCGTGAGGGATTCCCGTTGTAGGGTGTTGCAATACGTGCATGATTTGCTTATAGTGGGTTGCGTGAGTGACTGAAACAGAAACCCGAGTAAGGGGATTGTTGCGTATGGGATAAAAGGGGACTTGATGCTTTAATGCTACGGTTGGATTTTACCTTAATGAATCTTTAGTATTTGGGGATGCTTGCTAGAGTTCCAATCATAAGTGCATATGATCCAAGGATGGAAAAGTATGTTAGATTATGCCTCTCCCTCATATGAAATTGCAATGACGACTATCAATCTTGTTAACAATTGCTTAGGACAATTCCACACACCGATCCACCATTATTCCACACTCGCTATTTATATTATTTTGTAGTATATTCTAACTCTATGATAACATCACCTACTTTTATATTTTAGCTCTCCGATATTATACAAAGTTATCCTCTTTATACCCACAACACAGTTTTATTTCTTGTTTCTTGTTGGAAGAAAACGTTAGGTGCACGTAGAGTCGTATCAGTGGCAGATAGGGCTTGAGATAATATTGATCTTACCTTTAGCTCCTTGTGGGTTTGACACTCCATACTTATCACTTCCACCTTTGGGAATTGCTATGATGATTCCCTGCACTTGGGGATTACCACTTATACGCAACATGCTGTCTAAATTTGTAACTTGTCTGTGTTTTCGATTGGGCCCCAACATCATGCTCCTCTGGTGAACTAAGAGGGATTTCTCTATGCAGGCTGCATAGACTATCTTTCTTATAATTTTTGAAATATCACCTGCTTATGCTTCATGACGTGTAACATTATTGTTAGTACTATTTTGCCATGTAGTACAGAATAGTGTCTTGCTCGCTTCACTGTTGTAACTATATTTTTGCCCTAGTCATGTGTACATACAGAAACATTTCAGGATGAAGTGACATCAACACAAAGATCTGCGAGCAGTGCGGCATGGCCGTTACCGAATGATTATTGATTGGAATTGGAATGTGCTGATGTTCTTAAGCATCAACTAGAGGTGGGAAGACAACGTGTACATGATTGTCAACATTTAATCAACAAGTTGAGACTGGACATGTAGGTATTAGATGCAGGAGTCAAATAAATGAAACGAGACACTGAGGTAACCATGAAGGAATTGGAGATTTTGCAGACTGAAATTTGTGCTACCTAAATCCAGCCAATCAATTATAGTTCAAATGGAGTTAAGTTGATGCATGTCCATGATGTATGAGTTGTATTTGCCCAGTGTATGTAATTTGTTGTTTGTGTATGCTTTATTAACACCTATGCTGAACCATAATGCCCACTGGGTATAATCGGCTATAATTTCTTTATTGTATAGTGTAGGATTATTCTACCTTTCTATGCCTTGATCTCTTTGTTGTATAGTGTATGCTTTTTAAGGTGATAGTATTGAGTAGGATAATTCTTTGAATATGCTATATCGTTCAAATGCGGCCCAATTCGCCCAACCATGGCCCTTCACGGGCTGTACGATCCATGGGTCATGTACGGGACATCGGATCCATGGGCCTTCAATTGGCCGTCGGACCCATGGGCCTTCAATGGGCCGTCGGATCCATGGGCCTTCAATGGGCCGTCGGATCCATGGGCCTTCTACGTCTCATAGGATCCATGGGCCTTCTACGTCTCATAGGATCCATGGGCCTTGTAAGGGCCGACTCATTTATGGTTATTGTACGGGCCTTTAATGGGCTGTAGACGGGCCTTTAGTGGAAATCGTATGTTTTATGGGCTGACCATAACGGGCCATTAATAGGCCGTATTTGGCGATGCTATGAAAATGGCCCAACAGATTAACGGTCCACAAACGGGCTGACTATAACGACAGGCTGAATTTGGCCCACAAGTAGAAAATGGCAGTAATGGGTTGTAAGTAACCGAATGCTGTAAATGAGCCCAAGAATAAATTGGCCCTCAGAAGGCCGAAAGATAACTTGGGCTGGAAACGGCCCAATGGAATAACGGGCCATTAATGGGTATAAAGTGATACACTGTTCATTACGAGCCAGTTTCACCACGGGCCATTTATGGGTGTAAAGTGATACACTGTTCATTACAGGCCAGTTTCACCACGGGCCATTAATGGGCCAATAGTTATAAAGGGCCTCATATGGGCCGAAAGACATCATGGGCCATACATGGGCCAGAAGTGAAAACGGGCTGGAATCATATTGGATTGCCCAGATGACGCTATTGGGCCTAATTCGGATAGGGCGTAACGGGCCTTGGGTTAGCGGGCTGTAAATGGGCTATACGCGAACAGGCCGTTAACAGGCTTTCCATGGGCCGGCCCGCCACCTTTTGACCAAGTCAAACGGGTCGGCATTTTCACAGGAATGGGCTACTGTTGGGCTGTGCCACGTGTTGACGTATCATAGGCGCCTTCTGTCCAATGAGTGGATGACATCTGTCCCAATGATGAGCCGACACGTGTTTCCTCCAGCCAATGATGATTTTACACGTGGAAAATCCCCATTGGCCGGGGCTATTAATGGGTTATCGTATCCAAAACCCGACCCGATAGCTTAATGGCGTTCTGTTACGGTGGATGTCACATGTAGGTCACCCTTGACGAAAGCACTTCTGTGACGTGCGATTTATCATCATGGAAGTGGACACTTCCATGATGATAATTTTGGTAATGTCATGGAACACTTCTACGACAACATAGGTATGACTATCTTGATTCTGTCATAAAATCGTCAAGGATGTACATGCATGACAAAAAACGCGACCTACTGTGACAAACATGTATCATCACGGAAGTGTATTTTTTTTGTAGTGTAAGTGCTTCGTCGTTGGTGTCGTCGAGAGCTAGCGGTGGCGCTAGGGTTTGTGAGAGGTGGCGAGGTGGAAGAAAGATTTTGACTGTGATGTGATGGGTATTTATAAGGAAAGGGACAGCACAGCGCAATTACGCTGGTGCCCCTGGCGGTTCACATCTGAAGGGCACGTGGCAAGCATGAAACACATTGGAAGTTGTTCCATGTTCCCACGCACGCCTGGATTGTCGGGTGGTCATTCCGAATTCTCCGGCTTTCAGGCAATAAGGATATAGGATTAAAAACAGATATAAATGATTGTCAGATAGACTTCAGCTGACAAGGTCTCAGTGAAGACAATCAACAGTTTTCAATAGAATGCATATGATTTTGACAGTTAGAGTTGAGGTAGAAGCATAGATAGGTTAGGGTCCGATCACATTCACTTAGATCAAAAGATTCAGCAAGAAGTCATAGCTATAAGTGAATGCTGTAGAGGACAGAACACAAATATGTATATAACTAGTATAAGACCAAATCAACAAGATGAAGATACATATGAACATAAGTCAAGGATGAATACAAATCAAATACGAAGACTTTGCAATCATAACTCCAAGGAAACACTTCAAACAAAAGTTTGGTGGTGGCGCTACCCACCGTATAGGAAGTATTAGACCCAGACATGGCGCACAATTATTGTGGCGCTCCGAAGTCAAATTCTGCATTAATGTATTCACACTTAGAGTGTATGTCTTCATTGATTGAAGATATACATTAATTCGTGTGTTGCACATCTAAGTCATAAAAATGCATAAGTGTTAGGATGTGTGTCCAATCACAGGACATTTGAGGATTCCAAGATACCGCAACCTGCAAAACCTTTTCTCATCCAAGGGCTTTGTGAAGATATCAGCCAATTGCTCTTCAGTGTTGACGTGAATAATATCAATATCTTATTTCATGACATGATCTTTGAGAAAGTGATGACGAATTTCAATGTTCTTTGTCTTCGAGTGATGAACTGGGTTGTTGGCAATCTTGATGGCGCTTTCATTGTTGCAGTAGAGTGGCACATTCTTCAGGTGGATACCATAGTCCTTGAGAGTTTGCTTCATCCAGAGAAGTTGAGTACAGCAGGATCCAGCAGCAATGTATTCGGATTCAACGGTGGAGAGAGATACATAGTTGTGCTTGTTTGAAGACCAACAGACAAGAGATCGTCCCAAAAAGTGACATGTGCCTGATGTAGACTTGCGATCAACCTTGTCACCAACATAATCAGCATCTGATAATCCAACTAGATCAAACTCTGAGCCCTTTGGAGACCATAATCCTAGTGTTGGGGTGTAAGCCAAATATCGAAGAATTCGCTTCACGGCTAAGTGATGCGATTCCTTTGGTGCTGCTTGGAATCTGGCACACATGAAAACACTAAGCATTACATCTGGCTTAGATGCACATAAATAAAGTAAAAAACCAATCATGGAGTGGTATACCTTTTGATTGAACTCTTTACCATTCGCGTCGGGACTCAGATGACTTTTGGTTGGCATTGGCATCGTGTATCCTTTGCAGTCTTGCATTCCAAACTTCTTCAGGCGATCTTTGAGGTATTTTTCTTGAGATATGAAGATGCCGTTGCGTTGCTGACGGATTTGGAGACCCAGGAAGAACTTCAGCTCTCCCATCATGGACATCTGATATTGCTCTTGCATCATGTGACCAAACTCATCACTGTATTTCTTGTTAGTGTAGCCGAAGATTATGTCATCCACATAGATTGGGCACACAAATAGTTCACCATCATATGTCTTCGTGAAGAGTGTAGGATTTACTGAACCAGGTTTGAAGCCTTTGCTCTTCAGGAAGTCTTTAAGTGTGTCATACCAAGCACGAGGGGCTTGTTTGAGGCCATACAATGCCTTGTTGAGCTTGTATACCATATCAAGATGTTTTGGATCTTCAAAGCCAGGAGGTTGTGCAACATATACTTCTTCTTCAATCTTTCCATTGAGAAAGGCACTCTTCACATCCATTTGATATAGAAGGATGTTGTGATGATTTTCATAGGCTAGTAGTATGCGAATGGCTTCAAGCCTAGCCACCGGAGCAAATGTTTCATCGAAGTCAATCCCTTCCACTTGAATGTATCCTTGAGCAATGAGACGAGCCTTTTTTTCGGACAACTTGACCATGCTCATCTTGCTTGTTGCGATATATCCATTTGGTGCCAATGATATTGTGCTTACGAGGATCAGGACGCTTGACCAATTCCCACACATTGTTCAGCTCGAACTGTTGAAGCTCTTCTTGCACAGCTTGAATCCATTCAGGTTCCATGAAGGCATCAACAACTTTCTTGGGTTCAAAGATTGAGACAAATGCAAAATGCCCACAGAAGTTTGTTAGCTGTGTTGCTCTTTGTGTTGCTCTTGAACGAGTGAGTGGACCAGGTGCATTGATGTTGTCTATTATCTTCTGAATCTGTACTTCATTTGCAACACGAGGATGAAAAGGACGAAGATTTTGCTCTTGCTAATCAATGTCATCATTTGGAGGATTGTCTTCAGGCTGAGCATTGTCTTCAGGTCGATTAGGTGCAGAAATGATAAGTTCCACTTCAGTCTGAGCCTCAGAAGGTATGATCTCTCCAATTCCCATTTGCTTGATTGAGTGACTAGGAGGTACTTCATCTAGCACATTTGGCAGGTGCTCTCTTTGCGAGCCGTTAGTCTCATCAAACCGCACATCCACAGTTTCAACCACTTTATAGTGAAAGAGGTTGAAGACTCTGTAGGAGTGCGAATCCTTTCCGTAACCAAGCATAAAACCTTCATGTGCTTTCGGTGCAAATTTTGAAGTGTGATGTGGATCCTTGATCCAGCACCTAGCACCAAATACTCTGAAGTAACTGACATTTGGCTTCTTACCAGTTAGGAGTTCATATGAGGTTTTCTTCAGAAGCTTGTGAAGATAAACACGGTTGATGATGTGGCATGCAGTATCAATGGCTTCAGGCCAGAACTTCTGTGGAGTCTTGTACTCATCGAGCATCGTTTGAGCCATCTCAATAGGGGTTCTGTTCTTGCGCTCCATGATGCCCTTCTGCTGAGGTGTGTACGGAGCAGAGAACTCATGAGTGATGCCCATAGTATCAAGATAAAGGTCGAGGCCGGTGTTCTTGAACTCAGTGCCGTTGTCACTTCTGATATGCTTGATCTTGACGCCATAGTTTGTCATGCCATGATTGGCAAAGTGTCTGAAGACATCCTGCACTTCATTCTTGTAGAGGATTATATGCACCCAAGTATATCTTGAATAATCATCAACAATGATGAAGCCATAGAGGCAAGCAGTGGTAGTGAGAGTAGAGTAGTGAGTAGGGCCAAATAAGTCCATGTGTAGCAGCTCGAAGGATTGAGATGTAGTCATGATTGTATTCGAGGGATGCTTGGCCCTAGTCATCTTTCCAGCTTTGCAGGCACCACACAGATGATCTGTCACATCCCTAGTCTGGTATGACTTAGACTAGCTAGCCATTTGTGCATCATATTTAAATTTCATTTAAATTTGAAATGAGGATTGGTGGAACCCTCAGAATCATTTTTGAAAATGACCCAAATAAAAATTTCTCCAAAAGGATCCAAGAAAATGCTCATGATGCCCTCTGAAAATATTGGACAGAGATAAAAATCAAAACAATATTTTTAGGAGCTCATGGATATCTATTTTGGCCATTTGGATTAATTCGATAAATATTTGCATTGGAAATATATTTCTATATATATGAAATATGGTCCAAAAATTATGCCATTTATAAAGGAGCTCTGGAATAATATATCTAGCTCCTGCAAAAATTGGCATAAGGTAATAAATTGATTTAGTATTTTATTAAATCAAAACAGTGTCAGAAAAATTATAAAAAACAAAAATAAAAAGAAGGAGGGGCTTACCTGGGGCTCCCCCTGTGCAGCCCAGCCGCAGCAGGCCGGCCCAGCCAGCAGGCGGCCCAGCCCACCTGGCCCCCCCCTCCTCTGTCGTCTTCCTCCCCGACAGGGGGACGGCGCGTGCCCGGCGCGCGCGCGCGCCACCGCGCCACGCCACCTCCCTCCCTGCTTGCCTGGAGCCTCCTCGTCGCCCTGGGACGCCGGACGACGCCACGCAGCCCCCTCGTACCCTCTCACTCTCCCCCCCGATTCTTCCTCTCCTCTCCCTCGCTCTCTCTCTCCCGTGTCCGAACGCGTCGGTCGCCGCCGTTCGCCATAGCCATCGCCACCGGTCTCCCCTCGCCTCCCCGACACGCGCAGGAGCTCCGCCCCCTCGCCCTGAAGCTCCCCGTCAAGCCGTGCCCCTCCGGACGCCCCGTGGAGCCGCCGCCGTCGTCTTTTCCATCACCGGCCGCCGTGGATCCCCATCGACACTCCGGCCGCTTCAATGCGTCCCCGAGCCCACTTCGACTGCCGCTGCAACCGCGGTGAGCTCCGCCACCGCTTCCCCCTCCCCGTTTAACTGCCCGCGCGCCGTAGCACCGTTCCCCACCACGGCCGAAGCCTCTCGCCGCCGTCCATGTCGCCGTCGCCGTCTCGGCCCGCCTCCGCCCAAACTAAGCACCCTAGCATGCTCCCGGTGCCACGAGGGTGCCGCCGAGCCCCTCAGGTGGCCTCCCCGTGCCCCGCAGCCCGTTCTCGCTCAAAGCCGAGCTCCGGCCGCCGCCGCGAGCCTTGCTCCGGCGAGCTCCGGCCTCCCCCGCTACTTCCACCTGCCCTACCAGATGCGCGAGAGCCCGGGCTACGCCCCGGTGCTCTCAGACGCCATCCCCGTGGCCTGTGGCGCGGACTCCGCCGCGTCCAGAGGTCGCCGGCGGCGAGCCCCGTCGCCTGAGCCCTGCCATGTGGGCCCGGCCTGTCAGGTGATTAGCTTAGTGCTAATCACCGCTTAATTAACCCCCCCTGACACTGACAGTGGGCCCCAGCGCCACTAACTTCTAATTAGGATTAAATTAACCCCTGTTTAACCCCCCTGTCACTGACGTGTGGGCCCCACACGTCAGGTTTGACCCGGACCAGCCCAGTTGACTGCTGACGTCATGCTTACTCAATGCTGACGCAATATATAATTTCTGGATTTAAATTAAATCAGGAAATTCCAGAAATTGATTTAAACTTCAAAAATTCATAACAATTCAACCGTAGCTCAGATTAAAATAATTTATATATGAAAAATTATCAGAAAAATGCAACCTTTCCATCTGTACTAGTTTCATGCATGAAAAACCAACTTATACATGCTGAATATGGGAAAACACATTATGGCATATATAAGAGACTTAATTTAGTAATGCATTTGAACCTTTGGTTCAAATGGACTTCAAACCAAATGTTTACTAGTTGCATTAGCTCAAACAGCATCACATCTACATGCCATGTTCATGCATCATATTGTTGCATATGATTGTGTATTGATTGCCGGCACCGTTCCTTCTCGATAGGTCCTGCTCCGGAGACGTTCCAGAGTACCTGTCTGTGAAGCAGTGCCTCCCTTGTTGATTTACCAGGCAAGCAAACCCCCTTGTTCATTTCGATAAAACCCTACTCTCTCGCTCCTACTCTCAGTTATTGCATTAGGACAACAACGGTTCATCTGCTACTTTGTGCTGCGGTAGTTGAACCCATTCCTCTGCATGACCTGTCATTGCCACAGTAAATAGTTGAAACCCACTAGCATGTGTAGGAGTTGATTGAAGCCACTGATGTGTTCCTACCATGCTATGCCTGCTATTGCTTAGAGTTGTGTCAGGTCTGATTCATTGGGAATGAATTGGAGTGTTACGATATGTTCTGATGCTGAGAGTGAAGTGTGTGAACACGATTTGGTAAAGGTAGCGGTGAGAGGCCATGTAGGAGTACATGGTGGGTTGTCTCACTGGAACCGTCCTTAAGCACTGAGTTCTATGTATGTTGTCCAATGACTCGATACTACCACACATTGGAATGCTTAAGTGCCCCTCTCGACTTATTAGCCAACTTGATCTCTGTCCAGGAGTCGCAACTAGTTTCTGGTGTTTTGTAGGTAGTGCTATTTTTCTACCAAGTGGCACCCGGCAGGGTGGGCTTGGGACAGACTAGGCACACGTGGCCTGGTGTACCGAGTGGCACCCGGATGGTGGGCTCGGGAACCCTGTACACATCGTTTGGGGCCGTAAGCGACACCCCGGCCGGATCTCCTTGCGGATGGAACCCGAATAGGCGATAAACCTGGACTAGAGTCTTGTGTGGTTAGTCAGGTCGTGGTCGACACCCTCGCCAGGCTTTCGCTTGAAGGTTGCCGAGATACATGACGTGTACATGGCGGTAAGTGGCGAGAGCGTGTGTGAAGAAGTACACCCCTGCAGGGTTAACATGATCTATTCGAATAGCCGGGTCCGCGGTTATGGACTTCTTGGATGCTTACATGGTACATAGACAACCTGAAGTGGATACTCTAAAATGCTCAAGACAAGTGGGAGTGCTATGGATGGCCTTCTCGTAGGGAGACGGGGATGAATCCATAGTAGTGTATTGTATGGTGATTAGTGGACTCGTGTACGTTGTTTCACCTCAAGAGTTTCTGGTAGTCATAGAACAGGATAGCCACAGAGTCAAAGCTGGCTTGCTGCAACTAAACCCCACATTACCTCTTGATACAGATGCATGTATGATAGGATCTGATGTAAGTCTTGCTGAGTACCTTTGTACTCATGTTGCTTTATTTATGTTTTTGCAGCGGAGACTTCGGTCTTACTAGGGTTCTCATGGACTTCGACTAGTAGCTAGTACCTCAGCTACGATCTTGATCGGATGTTGTAGATAGTCAGGCTCTTCAGCCTTTTTCATTTGTAGATGTCTGTACCCAGACATGTAATGCTTCCGCTTGTTGCTTGTATGCTCTGTATGATGGGTTTTGTGACCCCCTGTTTGCAATAAATGCTATGATGGCTCTTCTGAGCCTTTATCTATATAAGTTGTTGAGTTATGCTGTGATGCCATGTTGTACAGCACATACTTGCATGTTATGCGTACGTGTAATGTGTATTGCTATGTGTGGGATCTGACTATCTAGTTGTTTATCCTTAGTAGCCTCTCTTACCGGGAAATGTCTCCTAGTGCTTCCACTGAGCCCTGGTAGCTTGCTACTGCTCCGGAACACTTAGGCTGGCCGGCATGTGTCCTTCTTCGATCCTGTGTCTGTCCCTTCGGGGAAATGTCACGCGATGAATACCGGAGTCCTGCTAGCCCGCTACAGCCCGGTTCACCGGAGTCCTGTTAGCCCAGTGCTACAGCCTGGATTCACTCGCTGATGACCGACACGTTCGATGCTGGGTCATGGATGCCTGTCCCTGTAAGTTAGTGCCACTTTGGGTTTATGACTAGCCATGTCAGCCCGGGCTCTTTATCATATGGATGCTAGCAACACCATCATATACGTGTGCCAAAAGGCGCAAACGGTCCCGGGCAAAAGTAAGGCGACACCCGTGGGGATACCGTGCGTGAGGCGGCAAAGTGATATGAGGTGTTACATGCTAGATCGATGTGGCATTGAGTCGGGGTCCTGACATGATCCTTCTTGAACTCGACGCCTTCGATGCCCATGACATGCTTCTTCTTCGCGAGAGTGTGCAAGTTCCTCATGCCAGCATGCCCTAGCCTTCGATGCCAAAGCCAGCACTCTGAAGCTTTTGCTAGAAGACATACGGCCATTTGTGGTCCTACTAAGGAATCTACCATATACATATCATCTTTCCGATACTCTTCAAAGACTAGATACTTGTCAGATTCCATTAGAACAAGGCAACGATATTTTCCAAATAGCACAATCATGTTTAAGTCACAAAGCATTGAGACAGACATTAAGTTGAAACCAAGGGATTCAACAAGCATCACTTTATCCATGTGCCGATCCCTTGATATTGCAACTCTACCTAGACCAAATACCTTGCTTTTACCAGTGTCAGCAAATGTGATGTGACTCTTGTCTGATGGATGTAGTGTTGAATCCATCAGTAGACTTCAATGGCCAGTCGTGTGGTTAGTGCATCCACTGTCCATAATCCATTCTGAAGTACGAGGTGTCATAGCCTATAGTGCAGTTTGGGGGATAGGCTTCACCAAGCGAGTTGTGAAGCATAAACATTTGACGAACAAGTGGAACATGGAAATTCAGATCTTGGTTAGGATAGATAGGATGAGTGTCAAGGAATCCCGGAACAAAATACATAGTAAGACCATTTGGGCATTTTATCTTGCGCCCCACAAGATGTTTAAGGTCCCCGCCATTAGTATCAAACGCCTTTGATTTCAGGCTGGAGACCTTTCCCTGCAAAAGAGAGTTAAGTTTTCTTAACCACCCACATTTTCAGGGGTGGCTTAGAAGCAATCAGTCTAAGTGTGGCATCTGAGAACTTCAGCTTTGGAGCCCTAGTAAATAGCCTTGCAGGAGGTGAATAATACTCATAAGAATAACCAGAAAAGTTCTTTGTTCTATGAACATAGCGTTTTGAAGAAACACGCTCATATTCATGGGTCTGAGTATGATTTCCCTGCAAAATATTGACGTTAAGGTGACTCAGATGAGTCCTCGGTCTATATGAAGCTTTTGTACCATATGAAGCCTTTGGTATGGGGTTTTTCTTCTTCCCAGGTGGTGTCATGATGACATTCACAAGAAGATTCTCGAGACAACTTTTGGGTACCCATATCTTCTTCATAGGTGGCCCATTCCTGTAATTAGTACCAATATACCTAGCAAACACTTCGCCATTCTGATTCTTAAACAGTTTATAGTTTGCATCAAAGGATTCATCAATGATAATAGAGTTAGCACAAGTGAAACCAGATAAGGTGGATGGATCTACTGAAGGTTCCTTTGCAGCAACCCATGTGGTTTTGGGGTACTGCTCAGACTTCTAGTAAGACCCATCAACATTCATTTTCCTCTCGAACCCAACACCCTCTTTCCTAGGGATTAAGTTTAGAATCTGCTTTTTGAGGATATCACATAATGTCTGATGCCCTTTGAGACTTTTGTACATCCCTGTCTCAAGTAGTGTCTTCAACCTAGCATTCTCATCAGAAATAGTTGTGGTATCCTCGGCAGAGTGGTTAGTTACCACATCAGCAATTGAAGATATTGCAACAGGAGCAGCAGTAGAACATTCAGCAACAAAGGCAGTGTTATCACACTCAATGCATTTTAGACATGGTGGTGCAAATCCTTCCTGAGTGGGACTGATCTGTTGAGTGCGAAGTGACTCGTTCTACTTTTGAAGATCTTCATGAATCATTCTCAATTTCTCAAGATCTTGCTTCCTTTGAAGATAATCGTACGAAAGCTTTTCATGAGTTGTTGAGAGCGTTTCATGATGACTTTCAAGTTCTTCGTACTTAACATGAAGATTTTTGATGTCTTCAACTTTAAGGACTGAGATCGGGTCATTTCCGCGTCCAACAGGTCATCGCTTTTGTCTAACAATTCTTGAATATGTTCCATAGCTTTTTGTTGTTCAGTTGCAATTTTAGCAAGTGTTTTGTAGCTAGGTTTAGAATCAACAAAGGTTACCTTGACACTACGTGCCATGAGGCAGTACTTTTGATCTGATGGTTCGGGTTCGAAGAACACCGTTTTAAGAGATTCTTTGAACTCGCAGAACCATGGGTCTTGACGGGTTCGATGACCCTCATAGACATCAGAAATCCAGTCCCAAATAAGCTTAGCATTACAAAGATGCTTGACGTGCCTGAACTCGTCAACGGATAGACATGAGCATATAACATCCTTAGCCGTGATATCCAGACGAGTGTACTTTCGAATGATGTTAGCATTCGCCATCTTGCATAAATCTGTGAGACCAATTTCTGTGACAGTCCACAGTTCATTGTTCATGGCGAGAAGGTGCTTCTTCATCATTACTTTCCATTTGGGACAATCTCGAGCATTGAAGACAGGGCACGCAACGGAGACTTTTATTATCCCTGCAGTCGACATAGCTAAAACTCCAGGTGGTTAAACCAAATCACACAGAATAAGGGACTACCTTGCTCTGATACCAATTGAAAGAGCTGGTTATTGACTAGAGTGGGGTGAATAGGTGATTTTTATGAAAGTCTTCAAAACTTGGGAGTTTTGAAGACAAACAATAGAAATGACAATATTCGTATGCAGTGGAAGGTAGACTACACTAGGCAAGCCATAGTCAAGTATTCAATAAAGTGAAAGCATGAAGACTATTAGCAGCTAGGTAGTAAGGATCAGGATGGAAGATAGTATGAAGCCAATCAGAACAAGTAGTCACACTGTGAAGTCAAACAGATAATGCAAGCAGGCAATGACTTCACAAAGATAAACTGTAAGTAAGGAGAAGTGAGAGATAGAACCAGTAGCTTGGAGAGGATAGAGATTTGTTCGACCAGTTCCAGTTGCTGTGACAACTGTACGTCTGGTTAGGGAGGCCGAGATTCAACTCAGAAGACCGCGTCTTCACCTTATTCCCCTTGAGCTAAGGACACTTAGTCCCCGCCCAATCACTCTTGTAAGTCTTCAAGGTAGACTTCCAAACCTTCACAGACTTTGTTCATCGGCAATCCACAATGACTCTTGGATGCTCCGAATGCGACGCCTAACCGGCTAGAGGGTTCACAGTCCTCAAGTGTAACAAGTGTAACAAGTCTTCTGATCACGCGGATAGAAAGACTTCAGTGATGCCAAACACTCTTTGGGATCTGGGTGGTTTGGGCTTTGTTCTCGCAAGGATTCTCTCTCAAATGCTTTGGAGGTGGGTTGCTCTCAAACGACAAAAGACGTGTACTAACTTTGAGCAGCCACCAATTTATGGTGTAGGGGGTGGGCTATTTATAGCCACTGGGCAACCTGACCTGATTTGTTTGAAATGACCCCGGGTGACTAAGGGACTGACACATGTCCCAACGGTCAGATTTCAAACACACGCGGAAGCTTGACTTGGGCTACAAGTAAAGCTCACTCATCCGACTCTGGATAAGATTTGCTCTCATAGTCTTTGCTCGAAGACATATGATTTGGTTGAGCATCACTTCAGTCACTCTGACTTTGTTCACTTGGACCCGACTTAACAATGCGGTGGTTCCTACGACTCAACAAAGAAGAAAAGGAAACAACGAAACAACTAAGTCTTTGCGCTCCATAGTCTTCATGCGATGTCTTCTCATGTCATAGTCTTCAGCGTGAATACCTTCATAGACCACCATTATCTTCATTGTCTTCACACATTTTTAGGGGTCATCTCCGGTAGGTAAACCGAATCCATGAGGGACTACTACCTGTGTTATCCTGCAATTCTCACAAACACATTAGTCCCTCAACCAGGTTTGTCGTCAACCAGGCACTAGATGCACTTACAGTAACAAGTTACCAAAAAGCTTGAAAATGCATAGTGCTATGCGGCTGTCTAAGCATGATCTCCGGAAGCTTCGACGTGCGAAGGTGGCATGGAGAGGAGTCCTGCAACGAATGCATCCAAAGAGGTATGTGGAGCTGGTGGAGTTGCAAATGGAGGAGCAACTGAGGTGGTAGCTGTAGGTGCTGACACTGTAACTCTGGGTCAGTAGCAACTGGCACAGCTATCGACATTGGTCCCCTTGGGACTTGCTTAAAAGCATCTGTTGTAGGTCCCTCATCTCTGTCTTCAAGCTCTTCTTGAATCTTCTCCACAGTTGACTATATTTCTGTGACCTTCACATCTAGATCATGTATTTTTGTCTCGATAATCCTTTCAAGACACTCTTGATTTTGAGTCAGGGTGGCCAATCCTTTCTCAATCTTGAAAGTAGCCTGAATGAGATAATCAAGTTGATCTTGTTTGGACTTTAGAAATATCTGGGATGCCTCTTCAGCACTTGGTGTCTTGGCTACCTTCTCTGCTTGTGCTTTTTCTTTCTTCTCCTGGGCCTCTACTGATGTAGGATGTGATGGATCCATGACAACCACATTGTCTTCAAATTCAGGCAACAGGGGAAGATGCTCCTTGTCCAAAAGATACATGCCTTTGCCCATCTTGGAGTTGGTGATCATCTAAATGTGTGGAGCATAGCCACATGATCTCTTTTGGTCTGCAGCAGTCCTTTTGATAGTCTCAACTATCAAGGACATCACCTTGAATTTCTCTGGCACATCAAACATATGCAGAAAATTTAGTGAATGCCCTCTAATCATCCTGTCATCTCCAGACTTGGGGAAAAAATGTGTGCCTGAGGATAGTGTTGATTGTTGGCAGCCCTAACAGCAGATAGTATACTAAGCCAAACTTGTGAGTATCCAAGGCAGCATCAGGAATCTCCTTGTACATGTGTGCCATGGAGACATGTCCTTTTATGGGCTTGACATACACATCTGTGTCATCCTCATGCTCTTCAGGGGCATGATAAGCTTGGCCCACTCAGCAATAGAAGATTGGTACCTATTACCCTCAGTCATCCAAACAATTTTACCATTAGGGTAATAGTGTGTTGTAGAGTAAAACTGCATGATCAACTCATCATTCCATTTAGTCAATTTCTGACCAATAGATATGTCAACTCTTATTGATCTGAAACTCTCATGAACTCTTGGGAAATAATCAACATTGTTGTCAATGAACTTCCAGTCAACCCATCTCATATCACTGACTATGGGCTTCTTGTCCAGGAGCACAGTCTCATAGAAGTCCTACTTCTCCTTGGTATGGAACCTGTAGTCCACAACTATCCTCCTTCTTGTGGCATATGGGTCTCTCTCCCTCCATAGCCTGAGATCTGCATCATTCCTTAGCTTCACGTTTTCTTCCACAGGATGTGTATCGTCATGATCAGGGATCTTGGTCTTCAATTTCCTAAGCACTTGGGATTCTTCTTATACTTCCACTTCAGGCACTGGGGCCTTGTTCTTTTCAACAGCTGGTGTGTTCCTAGTTGATCTCTTGGATGCTACAGGCTTAGAAGCTTGAGCAGTAGCAGCAGCCTTGGGGCAGTCTTGGGCTTTGATGGAGCAGCCCCTGACTTGATGGCATCCCCATCAACTTCTAAGTTTTGGCAGGAGGTGCATCTTGTTCTTCCTCCTCGTCATCTGAGTCTCTGGCCATAGATGGTCTGCCAATCACTCTGGCCATGGTCTTCTTGACCCTTTCCTTCCTCTTCTTTCCCTCACCGGCCTCTTTTGGTTCAAGAGTGAACTCAATGGTTTCCTGGGTTGAGGCTCTGGCTTTGGACATTGGAATCCTTCTGGCTAGATCTTTCTTCTTCATGCCTGGCTTGGTGTTAGCAGTAGTGCCAAACTCTTTCTTGACAACCTTTTTCTTGTAAGTGACTTCCTCATCAACAATAAAGTCTTCATCCTCAGAGTCAGATATCCTCCTCTTCCTCTGCCTGCATGCAGCCTTTGGTAGGTTGCTAGGAGTACTTCTGCACCCATCATCATAGCTGTCAGAGGGACTAATGCCCCCACTCAAGTGAACCTGTTCCTCAGACTTGTTTTGGTCATTACTGTTGTCAGACATGGCTGAAAACTGACCCTGTGAATAGATATAGATGAGACAGAGTGGATGAGCATCACAAAGTGCAGAGATTTTGCAAAACACACGGGCCAAAAACTTAGTTTTAGTTTTCTACAGAAGTCATTTCAGAGCTACCGATTTTTTGAACTCGGTGACACCGAGGCAATATTAGAGTCTAAACTGGTGATATCGGTCAGACCGAGACACAGTTCAGTGACTCCAAGATTGGTAGGGTTTCACTGAGAATTGAACTCGGTCACACAGATTTGTAAGTTTCGGTCAGACCGAAAATCACAAGTGCAATAGCCTGAGCCAAATTGGTGAGACCGATTTCTACAACTCGGTCGGTCCGAGATGAGTTCAACAGAAACCTAACCCTAAGTTTTTGAATCAAAACTAATATAAAAGAGTTTTTGATTGGATAGAATTATTTCAAACCTGGTAAGATTCATGGCATTGATCTAAGTGCGGGAATAAAAGATAAGGATTCCACATAGGGGTCGAGTTCATGCCCTAACTCGGCGGTGAACTCGCTGCAGCGACAACGGCGGCAAAGATTCCGTTGATGGCGGAGACCAGTGGCAGGAGGTCGTTGGTGATGGAGGAGACGATTCAGAGACCTGGAGTCAGTAGAGCTAGATAGGTGCGGGCGAAGGGTTTTGGAGAAATTTCCAAAATTCGAACCGTGGGTATATATATCCAGACCCTGTTGGTGTGACCGAGTTGAGCAACTTGGTGGCACCGAGATGCAGAATCGCAAGCGGTTACCGCAGCTCGGTGAGACCAAAATGTTCTGATCGGTTGAACCAAGATGGAAACGTAGATCAACTCAATGAACTCGGTATGACCGAAAGGAATGAATCGGTCAGACCGAAATACATCAAGAGGTTTTGGAAGTTTAAGTCTATGACGAATCAGTGGCTCCGAGTGCTCCTCACCCAGAGGGTTCGAATCTGACTTGATCAAACTTTGTGATGTAGCATGAATAGAGTTTGAGACGAGAAAAGCATAGATAGCTAGAGGGAGTACTTAGGCATTCTTGTCAATCCATTTGGAAAAATAAAAGACCAAACAATCAAAGGAACAAATGGATGTCCTCGAATGAAGAAAATTATGCAACCAACATGCTCACACAATTAACATAGCAAATGAAATACGTGGCAAAGCATGCACAAAGACTCTAGCATCTATCAAGCAATTGGCGATGACTAGGTCATCTATACATGAGTAATATTGACTTAGGAGTCAAATGAGAACATTTGATCATAGTTCATACTCATCGTTTCAGCAAAAGTGGGGTTGCCACTTTTACATAAAGCATTGTTGTGTTCACATTGAGTTGCTGTAGCGCACTTCTTAGAGCAAATCTTACGCCTCGATGTGATATCCCCTTTTAGAGGGATGAACTAACCTTGGGTTTTTTCGATGATGACTTCATGTAGATGTTGAAGATGTGGATGCTCAATGTTGATGTAGATCATGTGGAGCAATCCATTGGAGTGAGTTGCACTTTCAATACCTACATGGGTTAGTCCCACAAGGAATAAACAAGGATATCCATATACATAGAGTGAAGTACACACAATATGATGTCCATGAAAGCATTGGGTTACCTTGTCCCTTGACTTACTAACAAGAGGGTTTATGACTCTTTGAACAAGTGCAAGATGTGTAAAGTTGATTGCACTTGTCCTTGCCAATATGAATATGAGTGAAGTATGTTGGCGGAGTCACCCTCAAGAACTCTCTAGTACTTCTTCTTCGGGATCCACATCATCTTGATGGGAATCCTTGGGGTTGTAGATGTACTTGATGAAGTCGAACTTGAGGTAGACTTGGGAACCCACTTGACCAAGGCCTTTAGAGCTTCTTCAAATGCATCAATCTATTCCTGAAGCTTGTCCTTGCCTTTTAGCTTGTGGTCTTGTGGTGGAAGATTATCTTGAGCTTGTGTCCCCTTGAAGGAAGTAGGATCATACTTCTCTTGTTGAGGAACAAACTTCGTCTGTGGGTATTGATCTTCTTCCCACTAAACTCCATTGGCATTGAACTTTTGTTCAAAACCAACACCTTGATTCTTCCGGTGCATTCCTTGTTTGCGTACAATTTCCTCAAATTTCTTACTTATGGCAAGGCTCTTGTAAACACCTTTCTCTATAATTCCCTTCAATAAGCTCTTTTTTTGCTGAAGTGTAACTTGGCTAAGAGAATCATTAGTGGAATCAAGAGAACTACTAGAAGAAACAATATTGGATTTAGCCTGATTATTGTTACTACTAGAAGAAGATCTTTCTTACCCTTGTTGATAGATTTTACTTGTGGCATGTAAGTAGACAAGAGTAAACGCTTGGCAATGTAAGAAGATCTTTTCTTCCGAAGATCATCATTGATAGCTTTTAAGAACCCATGCTCTTGCTCTAGGTTGAGCTTCTCGAATGGTAGCTTCTCATGAGTTTTTAGAAGTTCTCGATGATCTTCTAAACTAGTTTCATGAGCTAACTTAAGAGTGTTTAGTTCTTTAGTTAGATGCTCAATCTCCTTCTTGTCATTGTCATTCGTTTCATCTTGATTAGCATGATTAATAGCAATTTCATCATAGTTTTCATCACTAGCATTGTCAACAAGTAATTCATCATCACCTAGCAAATCATCTTCATCACTATTGAAATCAATATACTCGGGGTGTGATACCTTGGGGCCTTTAGCCATGATGCATCTTCCGATTCCTTCATTTGGTGAGTCAAATATGTCATAGGAGTTGGTTGACACAAGTGCAAGACTGGCAACACCTTCATCTTGAGTATATTCAGAGTCGGAGTGACAACTTCTCTCGGAGTGGTGGTCGGAGTCAGAACCGGATACCCATTCACCTACATGAGCTTGATGTCTTTGTTTTGTGTAGCTCCTTGATGACTTGTCCTTCCTTTCCGAATCCTTGCTTCTATGAGAGGTTCTTCATTCATAACAATTATCTCTACTCCTTCTCTCTCTTGGAGTTGATTCTTCTCTTCTACTTCTTCTTTTAGGTGAGTCTTCTCTTCTTTCGTAGGGAGCGGTACACTCATTGGAGTAGTGTACGGGTCTTCCACAATTGTAGCAATTACGTTCATGACTAGAAGATCTTTTTTCATGGTAGAATATTGACTTGGAGCTTCTCTCTTTTCTTCTACTCTTGTAGAATTTGTTGAAGTTCTTCACCATTAAGCTCAATTCCTCATTGAAGACTTGTTTTTCACTTGATGTGGCAGGAGCATCACATGAGGCTTTATAAGCACCACTAGACTTGTTGTGAAGCTCTTATTTATCCTTGAGTGACATCTCATGAGCAACAATTCTTCCAGTGACTTCTGTTGGCTTGAGATCTTTGTAATTGGGCATCATTTGGATCAATGTGCACACTGTTGGGGAACGTAGTAATAATTCAAAAAAATTCTTACGTGTCACTAAGATCAATCTAGGAGATGTTAGCAACGAGAGAGAGGGAGTGCATCTTCATACCCTTGAAGATCGCTAAGCGGAAGCATTACAAGAACGCGGTTGATGGAGTCATACACGCGATGATTCAAATCGCGGAAGATCCGATTCAAGCGCCGAACGGACGGCACCTCCACGTTCAAGACATGTACAACCCGGGGACGTCTCCTCCTTCTTGATCCAGCAAGGGGAGAGGAGAAGTTGAGGGAGAACTCTAGCAGCACGACGGCGTGGTGGTGTAGCTCGTGGTTCTCCGGCAGAGCTTCGCTACGCTCAACGGAGGAGGAGGAGGAGTTGGAGGGGGATGGTTGCGCCAGGGGCAAGGTGTACAGATCCTATGCGCCTCCCCACTATATATAGGGTGGAGGGGGCTGGTTTCTTGCCCTCCAAGTCCATTGGGGCATTGGCAAAGGTGGGAGGAATGAAATCCCATCCTTTCCCTTCCCCATCGATTGTCATCCCCCCTTTTTAGGGATCTTGATCTTATCCCTTCGGGATATGATCTTATTCCTTCAAAGGGGGGATCTCGGTGCGCCTTGACCAGGGATGTGGGGCCTTGCCCCCACTACCCACGTTCCTGTGGGTCCCCCCATGCAGGTGGGCCCCACTCCGGAACCTTCTAGAACCTTGCTGGTACAATACCGAAAAATCCTAAAAATTTACCGGTGGCCAAAATAGGACTTCCCATTCCGGAACTCCTCGTGACGTCCGAGATCACATCCAAGACTCCGAACACCTTTCGGTAACCACATACAATACCCATTACAACTCTAGCGTCATTGAACCTTAAGTGTGTAGACCCTATGGGTTCGGGAACCTTGCAGACATGACCGAGATGCCACTCCGGCCAATAACCAATAGTGGGATCTAGACACCCATATTGTCTCCCACATGTTCCACGATGATCTCATCATATGAACCACAGTGTCGGGCATTCAATCAATCCCATATACAATTCCCTTTGTCCATCAATATTTTACTTGCCCGACATTCGATCATCGGTATCCCTATACCTTGTTGAATCTCGTTACCGGCAAGTCTCTTTACTCGTTCCATAATGCATGTTATCGTGGCTAACTCATTAGTCACATTGAGCTCATTATGATGATGCGTTACCGAATGGGCCCAGAGATACCTCTCCATCATACGGAGTGACAAATCCCAGGCTCGATTCGTGCCAACCCAACAGACATTTTCGGAGATACCCGTAGTGCACCTTTATAGTCACCCATTTACATTGTGACGTTTATACACCCAAAGCATTCCTACGGTATCCGAGAGTTGCACAACCTCATGGTCTAAGGAAAGATACTTGACATTAGAAAAGCTCTAGCAAACCAACTACACGATCTTGTGCTTTGCTTAGGATTGGGTCTTGTCCATCACATCATTCTCCTCATTATGTGATTCCATTATCAATGACATCCAATGTCCATGGTTAGGAAACCACAACCATCTATTGGTCAACGAGCTAGTCAACTAGAGGCTCACTAGGGACATGTTGTAGTCTATGGCATTCACACATGTATTACGGTTTCTGGTTAATACAATTGTAGCATGAAAAATAGACAATTATCACGAACAAGGAAATATAATAATAACTATTTTATTATTGCCTCTAGGGCATATTTCCAACAATCTCCCACTTACACTAGAGTCAATAATCTAGTTACATTGTGATGCATCGAACACCCATAGAGTTCTTGTGTTGATCATGTTTTGCTCGTGGAAGAGGTTTAGTCATCGGATCTGCGACATTCAGATCCGTGTGCACTTTACAAATATCTATGTATCCATCTTGAATATATTCACGAATGGAGTTGAAGCGACGCTTGATGTGCCTGGTCTTATTGTGAAACCTGGGTTCCTTGGCAAGGGAAATAGCTCCAGTTTTGTCACAAAAGAGAGTCATTGGGCCCGACGCATTGGGAATCACTCCTAGGTTGATGATAAACTCCTTCATCCAGACTGCTTCTTGTGCTGCTTTCGAAGCAGCTATGTACTCCACTTCACATGTAGATCCCGCCATGATGTTTTGCTTGCAACTGCATCAGCTGACTGCCACACCATTCAAAATATACACGTATCCGGTTTGTGATTTGGAGTCATCTGGATCTGTGTCAAAGCTAGCATCGACGTAACCCTTTACGACGAGCTCTTCGGCACCTCCATAAATGATAAACATATCCTTAGTCCTTCTCATGTACTTCAGGATATTCTTGACCGTTGTCCAGTGCTCCATTCCGGGATCACTTTGGTACCTCCCTACCAAACTTATGGCAAGGTTCACATCAGGTCTGGTACACAACATGTCATACATAATAGAGCCTATGGCTGAGGCATAGGGGATGACACTCATCTTTTCTCTATCTTCTGCCGAGGTTGGGCATTGAGCTGCGCTCAATTTCACACCTTGCAATATAGGCAAGAACCCCTTCTTGGACTGATCCATAGTGAACTTATTCAATATCTTGTCAAGGTATGTGCTTTGTGAAAGACCAATGAGGCGTCTCGATCTATCTCTATAGATCTTGATGCCTAATATGTAAGCAGCCTCTCCAAGGTCCTTCATTGAAAAACACTTATCCAAGTAGGTCTTTATGCTTTCCAAAAGTTATATATCATTTCCAATCAACAGTATGTCATCCACATATAATATGAGAAATGCTACAGAGCTCCCACTCACTTTCTTGTAAAAACAGGCTTCTCCATATGTATAAACCCAAACGCTTTGACCATTTCATCAAAGCGAATGTTCCAACTCCGAGATGCTTGCACCAGCCCATAGATGGAGTGCTGGAGCTTGCATACCTTGTCAACATTCTTAGGATCGACAAAACCTTCTGGCTGCATCATATACAATTCTTCCTTAAGCAAACCGTTAAGGAATGCCGTTTTGATGTCCATTTGCCAGATCTCATAATCATAGAAAGTGGCAATTGCTAACATGATTCGGACGGACTTCGGCTTTGCAACGGGTGAGAAGGTCTCATCGTAGTCAACCCCTTGAACTTGTCGATAACCCTCAGCGACAAGACGAGCCTTATAGACGGTCACATTACCATCCGTCTTAGTCTTCTTCTTAAAGATCCACTTATTCTCTATGGCTTGCCGATCATTGGGCAAGTCAGTCAAAGTCCATACTTTGTTTCCATACATGGATCCTATCTCGGATTTCATGGCTTCAAGCCATTTGATGGAATCCGGGCCCGCTATCGCTTCTTCATAGTTCGAAGATTCACCGTTGTCTAACAACATGATTTCCAGGACAGGGTTGTTGTACCACTCTGGTGCGGCACACGTCCTTGTGGACCTACAAAGTTCAGTAGTAACTTGATCCGAAGTTTCATGATCATCATCATTAACTTCCTCTCTAGTCGGTGCACGCACCACAGAAACATCTTCCTGTGTTGCGCTACTCTCCAGTGCAAGAGAGGTTACTTCATCAAGTTCTACTTTCCTCCCGGTTACTTCTTTTGAGAGAAACTCTTTCTCCAGAAAGGATCCATTCTTGGCAACAAAGATCTTGCCTTCGGATCAGAGATAGAAGGTATACCCAATAGTTTGCTTAGGGTATCCTATGAAGACGCATTTTCCGATTTGGGTTCGAGCTTTTCAGGTTGAAGTTTCTTGACATAAGCATCACATCCCCAAACTTTCAGAAACGACTGCTTAGGTTTCTTTCCAAACCATAATTCATACACTATCGTCTCAACGTATTTAGACGGTGCCCTATTTTATAGTGAATACGGCAGTCTCTAAAGCATAACCCCAAAATGATAGCGGTAGATCGGTAGAGGACATCATCGATCGCACCATATCCAATAGAGTGCGATTACGACATTCGGACACACCATTACACTGAGGTATTCCAGGCGGCGTGAGTTTTGAAACAATTCCACATTTCCTTAAGTGCGTGCCAAACTCGTGACTCAAATATTCTCCTCCACGATCTGATCGTAAGAACTTTATTTTCCTGTCATGTTGATTCTCTACCTCGCTCTAAAATTCCTTGAACTTTTCAAAGGTCTCATACTTGTGTTTCATTAAGTAGACATACCCATATCTACTTAAGTCATTAGTGAGGGTGAGAACATAACGATAGCAACCATGAGCCTTAACGCTCATTGGACCGCATACAACAGTATGTATTATTTCCAATAAGTTGGTTGCTCGCTCCATTGTTCTGAAGAACGGAGTCTTGGTCATTTTGCCCACGAGGCATGGTTCGCACATGTCAAATGATTCATAATCAAGAGACTCCAAAAGGCCATCTGCATGGAGTTTCTTCATGCGTTTGACACCAATGTGACCAAGGCGGCAGTGCCACAAGTATGTGGGACTATCATTATCAACCTTACATCTTTTGGCATTCACACTATGAATATGTGTAACATCACATTCGAGATTCAATAAAAATAAACCATTGACCAGCTGGGCATGACCATAAAACATATCCCTCATATAAATAGAATAACCATTATTCTCGAATTTAAATGAGTAGCCATCTCGCATTAAACGAGATCCAGATACAATGTTCATGCTCAAAGCTGGTACTAAATAACAATTATTGAGGTTTAAAACTAATCCCAAAGGTAGATGTAGAGGTAGCGTGCCGACGGCAATCAAATTGACCTTGGAACCATTCCCGACGTGCATCATCACCTCGTCCTTCGCCAGTCTCCGCTTATTCCGCAGCTCCTGCGTTGAGTCCCGCACCAGTATCAAATACCCAGGAGATACTACGAGTGCTGGTAAGGTACACTTCAATAACATGTATATCATATATACCTTTGGCATTGCCGGCCTTCTTATCCGCTAAGTGCTTGGGGCAGTTCCGCTTCCAGTGACCATTTCCCTAGCAATAAAAGCACTCAGTCTCAGGCTTGGATCCATTATTTGGCTTCTTCTTCCCGGCAACTCACTTACCGTGCACGACAACTCCCTTGCCATCCTTCTTGAAGTTCTTCTTTCCCTTGCCTTTCTTGAAACTAGTGGTCTTATTAACCATCAACACTTGATGTTCCTTTTTGATTTCCACCTCCGCTGATTTCAGCATTGAATATAACTCAGGAATGGACTTCTCCATCCCTTGCATATTATAGTTCATCACAAAGCTCTTGTAGCTAGGTGGAAGTGACTGGAGGATTCTGTCAATGACCGAGTCATTTGGAAGATTAACTCCCAGTTGAGACAAGCGGTTGTGCAACCTAGACATTTTGAGTATATGCTCGCTAATAGAACTATTTTCCTCCATCTTACAACAGTAGAACTTGTCGGAGACTTCATATCCCTCTACCCGGGCATGAGCTTTGAAAACCATTTTTGGTTCTTGGAACATCTCATATGCTCCGTGTTGCTCAAAATGCTTTTGGAGCCCTGGTTCTAAGCTGTAAAGCATGCCGCACTGAACCAGGGAGTAATCATCACTACGCGACTGCTAGGCATTCATAACGACTTGAGTTGCTGGGAAAATGGTTGCGTCACCTAGCAGTACTTCAAGGACATATGCTTTCTTGACAGCTATGAGGATGATCCTCAAGTTACGAACCCAATCCGTATAGTTGCTACCATCGTCTTTCAGCTTGGTTTTCTCTAGGAACGCGTCGAAGTTGAGGGAAACATTAGTGTGGGCCATTGGATCTACCTGATAGATTGTAAAGACAATTTCATACCAAGTTCATGATAATTAAGTTCATCTAATCAAATTATTTAATGAACTCCCACTCAGATAGACATCCCTCTAGTCATCTAAGTGATGCATGATCTGAATCGACTAGGCCGTGTCCGATCATCACGTGAGACGGACTAGTCATCAACGGTAAACATCTCCATGTTAATCGCATCTACTATACGACTCATGTTCGACCTTTTGATCTCTCGTGTTCCGAGGCCATGTCTGTACATGCTAGGCTCGTCAATTCAACCTAAGTGTTTCACATGTGTAAATCTGGCTTACACCCGCTGTATGTGAATGTTAGAATCTACCACACCAAATCATCACATGGTGCTTCAAAACAACGAACTTTCGCAATGGTGCACAGTTAGGGGGAACACATTTCTTGAAATTTTAGTGAGGCATCATCTTATTTATGCTATCGTCTTTCTAAGCAAATAAGATGTAAACAGGATAAACATCACATGCAAATCATAAAGTGACATGATATGACCAATATCATCTTGCGCCTTTGATCTCCATCTTCGAGGTGCGGCATGATCACCATTGTCACCGGCATGACACCATGATCTCCATCATCATGATCTCCATCATAGTGTTTCATGAAGTTGTCTCGCCAACTATTACTTCTACTACTATGGCTAACGGTTAGAAAAAAGTAAAGTAATTACATGGCGTTTATATTGACTCGCAGGTCATACAATAAATAAAGAAAACTCCTATGGCTCCTGCCGGTTGTCATACTCATCGACATGCAAGTCGTGATTCCTGTTACAAGAACATGATCAATCTTATACATCACATATATAATTCATCACATCATTTTGGCCATATCACATCACATAGCATACCCTGCAAAAACAAGTTAGACATGCTCTAATTGTTGTCGCATGTTTTACGTGGATGCTATGGGTTTCTAGCAAGAACGTTTCTTACCTACACAAAAGCCACAACAATGATATGCCAATTTCTATTTACCCTTCATAAGGACCCTCTTCATCGAATTCGATCTAACTAAAGTGAGAGAGACAGACACCCGCTAGCCACCTTATGCAACAAGTGCTTGTCAGTCGGTGGAACTTGTCTCACGTAAGCATACGTGTAAGATCGGTTCGGGCCGCTTCATCCCACAATGCCGCCGAATCAAGATAGGACTAGTAACAGTAAGCAAATTGAAAAAATCATCACCCACAATTACTTGTGTTCTACTCGTGCACAGAATCTACGCATAGACCTAGCTCTGAAACCACTGTTGGGGAATGTATTAATAATTTTAAAAAATTCCTATATTTTACCAAGATCAATCTAGGAGATGCTAGCAACAAGAGAGAGGGAGTGCGTCTTCATACCCTTGAAGATCGCTAAGTGTAAGTGTTACAAGAACACGGTTGATGGAGTTGTACTCGCGGCGATTCAAATCGCTAAAGATCCGATCCAAGCGTCGACGACGCCTCTGCGCTTAACACACGTACAACCCAGGGACATCACCTTGATCCAGCAAGGGGAGAGGAGAAGTTTAGGGAGAACTCCGGCAGCACGAGGGCGTGGTGGTGGAGCTCATGGTTCTCCGGGAAAGCTTCACTATGCTCAACGGAGAAGAAGGAGTTGGAGGGGGAGGGCTGCGCCAGGGGCAAGGTGTACAGATCCCATGTGCCTCCCCACTATATATAGGGGTGGCGGGGGCTGGTTTATTTCCCTCCAAGTCCATTGGGGCGTTGACAAAGGTGTGAGGAAAGAAATCCCATACTTTCCTTTCCCCACCGATTGTTATCCCTCCTTTTTAGCGATCTTGATCTTATCCCTTCGGGATATGATCTTATTCCTTCTAAGGGGGGATCTTGGCGCGCCTTGACCTGGGGTGTGGGCCCTTGCCCCCACTACCCATGTTCATGTGGGTCCCCCCATGCCTGTGGGCCCCACTCCGGAAACTTCTAGAACCTTACCGGTACAATATCGAAAAATTCCGAACATTTTCCGGTGGCCAAAATAGGACTTCCCATATATAAATCTTTACCTAAGGACCATTCCGTAACTCCTCATGACATCTGGGATCTCATCTGAGACTCCAAACAACTTTTGGTAACCACATACAATTCCCATTACAACTCTAGGGCCACTGAACCTTAAGTGTGTAGACCCTATGTGTTCGGGAACCATGCAGACATGACCGAGATGCCTCTCTGGCCAATAACCAATAGCAAGATCTGGATACCCATATTGGCTCCCACATGTTCCACGATGATATCATCGGATGAACCAAAATATCAGGGATTCAATCAATCCCATATACAATTCCCTTTGTCCATCGGTATGTTACTTGCTCGAGATTCGATCGTCGGTATCCCTACACCTTGTTCAATCTCATTACCAGCAAGTCTCTTTACTCGTTGTGTAACGCATGATCCCGTGGCTAACTTTTTAGTCATATTGAGCTCATTATGATGATGCATTATCGAGTGGGCCCAGAGATACCTCTCTATCATACGGAGTGACAAATCCTAGTCTCGATTCGTGCCAACCCAACAGACACTTTCAGAGATACCCGTAGTGCACCTTTATAGTCACCCAGTTATGTTGTGATGTTTGATACACCCAAAGCATTCCTACGGTATCTGGGAGTTGCACAATCTCATGGCCTAAGAAAATATACTTCACATTAGAAAAGCTCTAGCAAATGACCTACACGATCTTGTGCTATGCTTATGATTGGGTCTTGTCCATCACATCATTCCCCTAGAGATGTGATCCTGTTATCAACGACATCCAATGTCCATGGTTAGGAAACCACAACCATCTATTGATCAACGTTCTAGTCAACTAGAGGCTCACTAGGGACATGTTGTAGTCTATGCATTCACACATGTATTACGGTTTCCGGTTAATACAATTATAGCATGAACGATATACAATTATCATGAACAAGGAAATATAATAATAACTATTTTATTATTGCCTCTAGGGCATATTTCCAACACACACGGTATCATATTTTCCATCCAAGGCTCATAGGATCTTCTTGATGATGAATTTGTCAGTCATCTCTTCACTTCCTAGGCCGGCAATCACATTTGTGATGAGAGCAAGCCTAGAGTAGATTTCAGCGACACCTTCACCATCCTTTATGTTGGACTTGTCAAGCTAACTTTGAAGCACATCCAACTTGGATTCCTTGACGGACTCGGTACCTTCGTGCATATCAATCAAAGTATCCCAAATTTCCTTTGCATTCTCAAGATAACTGATTTTGTTGAATTCTTCAGGGCACAATCAATTGAAGAGGATATCGCAAGCTTGAGCGTTGTATTGCAGCATTTTCAACTCTTCCGCAGTTGCTTCACGATTTGGTTCTCTCCCATCGAAGAATTCACCTTGTAAACCAATACACACAATAGCCTAAACGGCAGGGTTATGTCCAAGAATATGCATTTTCATCTTATGCTTCCAACTAGCAAAATTAGGACCATCATAGTAAGGTCCTCTATGGTGGTAATTTCCCTCACTAGACGCCATACTCTCCTAGGTTGTGAAACTAAGGCTATGATCACCAAAGCTATGGAAATCAAGGTAAATGGAGAACAAAGCTCTGATGCCACTTGTAGGATCGAAAGTATTTCTAGAGGGGGGTTTATTAAACTACTTGACCAAATAAAAATCCCAAATAAAACTTTAGCCTTTTCCCAATTTTAAGTCTTGGAAGATTTTAGCAACATAACACAAGTCAAGCAATCAACCTACACATGCAATTCTAAGAGTATAGAACCGGAATGTAAATCATTGCATATGAAGGTAAAAGGGAGGAGTTTGGAGGGAGCAAACGCAATGTAGAAATGGAGATTTTTGGCGTGGTCCCGATAGGTGGTGCTATCATACATCCACGTTGATGGAGACTTCAACCCACGAAGGGTAACAGTTGCGCGAGTCCATGGAGAGATCCACCCACGAAGGTCCATGAAGAAGCAACCATGTCTATCCCACCATGGCCATCACCCACGAAGGACTTTCCTCACTTGGGTAGATCTTCACGAAGTGGGTGATCTCTTGCCCTTACAAACTCCTTAGTTCAACTCCACAATCTTGACAGAGGCTCCCAAGTGACACCTAACCAATCTAGGAGACAACACTCTCCAAAAGGTAATAGATGGTGTGTTGATGATGAACTCCTTTCTCTTGTGCTTCAAATGATAGTCTCCCCAACACTCAACTCTCTCTCTCTCATAGATTTGGATATGGCGTAAAGATGATTTGTTGGAAAGCAACTTGGGGAAGGCTAGAGATCAAGATTCTTGTGGTTGTATTGGAATGTCTTGGTCTCAACACATGAGTAGGTGGTTCTCTCTCAGAAAATGAGTAGTGGAAGTGCAGGCACGTTCTGATGGCTCTCTCTCAAATGGAGAAGGGGGTGGAAGGGTATATATAGCCTCCACACAAAATATAACCATTACACACAATTTACCAAACTCGGTGGGACCGACCTGGTTCAAAATGTGAACGTTAGGCTTTTCGGTGGAACCGACAATATCAACTTGGTGAGACCGATGCGCTAGGGTTAGGGCAAAACCTCATCTCGGTGAGACAGATCACATGAACTTGGTGAGACCGATTTCAGTAATAAGAAAACAAAGACTTGGTCAGGCAAACTCGGTGGGACCGATCGCTCATTTCAGTGAGACCAAAATGTTATGAAAAGGAAACAGAGAGTTTGCACTGCAAACTCGGTGGGACCGATCACTCATGTCGGTTAGACTGAAATTACGAAGGGAAATAGAGAGTTTGCAATATCGATGAGACCGAGATCCCTGTCAGTGAGACCGAATTGATTAGGGTTTCTGGATATGGCTATGTCAAGTGAACTCGGTGGCGCCGAATAGATCAAATCTGTGGGGCCAAGTTTGACTTTATGTTTACTACATATGTGGAAATGAGAAATTGGTTGAGGGCTTTCGGAGTATATCACTAAGCATTTTGAGCGAACAAGCCATTAAGCCACACCTCATCCCCTCTTAATAGTATTGGCTTTTCCTATAGACTCAATGTGATATTGGATCACTAAAATGAAAATGTAAAGTCTTGAGCTTTTTCCAATATATGTCCTTAGCATTTTGAGGGGTCCACATCTCTAGTCCATGACATACCAATCATTGAACTTTCTGAAACATTGATCTTGGAAGAATATTAGTTCAATGAGCTATATGTTGTTATGAATTAGCAAAACCACCTAGGGATTAGTTGCACTTTCACAGGACCCCACACGTTGTTTACCCGGTTGGCTCATTTTGGTGGAAAGATATCCTAAAGGTGACCCCACCTATCGAGGGATCTCTCATGTGCAGGTTGTGGATGGGACGTCAACCCTCTTTTGGAAAGATCTTTGGAAGGAGGAGTTTTTACAATTTTCTCACCCACACGCATTCTCGTTTGCCACACACGAAGATTTGTCTATGGCAGATGCAATGACGTTCACTGACCTGTATGAAACCTTTCACATGCCAGTCTCGCCCCAAGCGCTTGATGACATCTATGATATATGATACGTCTCCAAAGTATCTATAATTTATGAAGTATTCATGCCATGTTTATAATATTTTTACATGATTTTGGTATGATTTGATTAGAACTAACCCGGACTGACACTGTATTCAGCAGAACTACCATGGTCTTGTTTTTGTGCAAAAATAAAAGTTCTCGGAATGCGCTGAAAATCAACGGAGAATATTTTTGCAAAATATTAAAAATACTGGAACAAAAAGCTACCGGAGGGGAGTTATGGGGCCACCACGAGGGTGGAGGGCGCCCCCTAGGGCACGCGCCCTGCCTTGTGGACTCCTTGTGGGCCCCCTGACATGAAACCAACGCCAACCCCTCCTATAAATCTAAAAAACCTAGAACCGAAGAGAGATCGGAAGTTCCACCACTGCAAGCCTTTGTTGCCACGAGAAATCAATCTAGGCCCTCTCCGGAACCCTGCCGGAGAGGGCCATAATCACCGGAGGCCATGGGGGAGGATCTCGGAGGGGCCATCATTGCCATGAAGGCCAAGGACGAGAGTTAGAACCTCTCCCGATCCAGGGGGAGGCCATGGAGGAGGAAGCACAACGGGGAGAACCTCCCCTCCTCTCTCTCGGTGGCGTCGGAGTGCTATCAGGAGGGGAATCATCGCCGCGGTGATCGTCTTCATCAACATCACCATCACCATCACCATCCTCATCTCTTTTACGCGGTCCAGTCTCCCACACCCTGCTGTAATCCCTACTTGAACATTGTGTTTTATGCCACATATTATGATCCAATGATGTGTTGCCATCCTATGATGTTTTGAGTAGATATCCTTTGTCTTTGGGTTGATTGATGATCTAGATTGGTATGAGTTGTATGTTTTATTTTGGTGTTGTCCTATTGTGCCTTCCGTGCCACGCACATGTGAGGGATTCTCGCTGTAGGGTGTTGCAATACATTCATGATTCGCTTATAGTGGGTTGCTAGAGTGGCAGAAGCTTAAACCCGACTAAGGGGGTTGTTGCGTATGGGATAAAGGGGACTAGATATGTTAATGCTATTGTTGGGTTTTACCTTAATGATCTTTAGGAGTTGTGGATGCTTGCTATAGTTCCAATCATAATTTCATATGATCCAAGTAGAGAAAGTATGTTAGCTTATGCCTCTCCCTCATATGAAATTGCAACGATGAATATCGATCTTGTCAACAATTGCTTAGGACAATTCTGCACACCGATCCATCATTATTCCACACTCACTATTTATAATACTTAAGTAATATATTTTAACCTTACGATAATAGCACCTAGTTTTATATTTTAGCTCTCCGATACCATGCAAAATTATCCTCTTCATGCCCACAAAATAGTGTTATTTCTCATTTTTAGTTGGAAGCAAACGCTCGGTGTACGTCGAGTCTTATCAGTGAAAGATAAGACTTGAGAGAATATTGATCTTACCTTTAGCTCCTTGTGGGTCGACACTCCATGCTTATCACTTGCACATTTGGAAATTTCTACTATGATTCCCTGCACTTGGGGATTATCAAGCTCTTTTCTGGCGCTGTTGCCAGGGAGCAATAGCGTGGGGTTGATATTCTCGTGTGTGATTGTTTGCTTTATTCACTAAGTAGTTTTTGTTTTCCCTTTTTGTTTTCTTTAGTTGTGGGTGAAACATACAATTTTTTTGAAAGAACGAAAATACAAAAAGATTCACTTGCCTCATATGCCTAAAACTTTTTCAAAAAGAGAAGTGATTGGAAAGTTATGCATTGGAGAAGTGGGAGTCGACCTTGAATAATGTAGAATTTTTCATGGAAGTTTCTCTTAAAAATTATCCCCTTGTATATATCCATTGTATTATAAAAATAAGGGTTTTTTTATTTCTGTGTCCCTGGTTCCTTAGCTCTACTCATTCATCCCCACGCTCTTAATGTTTTCTCACTTTTGCCCACTCCCTTGCATGAATCCCTCAGAACAGGTCAGAACAGACGTCGTCGTCGGGTCAGTGCTTTGACCCTTAACTTTGACGAGTGGGGCCTACTACGTCTTGAGCTTGCGTTGGTTTTCCTTGAAGAGGAAAGGGTGATGCATCACAGTAGCGTAAGTGTTTCCCTCGGTTTTTGAGAATAAAGGTATCAATCCAGTAGGAGGCTCCTCACAAGTCCCATGCACCTACACAAACAAACAAGAACTCGCAACCAACGCAATAAAGGGGTTGTCAATCCCTTCACGGCCACTTGCGAAAGTGAGATCTGATAAAGATATTATGATAAAATAAATATATTTTTGGTATTTTATGATATAGATTGGAAAAGTAAAGATGCAAATAAAAGTAGATTGAAAACTTATATGATAAGAGATAGACCCGGGGGCCATAGGTTTCACAAGTGGTTTCTCTCAAGATAGCATAAATATTATGGTGGGTGAACAAATTACTGTCGAGCAATTGATAGAAAAGAGAATAATTATGAGATTATCTAGGCATGATCATGTATATAGGCACCACGCCTGTGACAAGTAGATCGAAACAATTCTGCATCTACTACTATTACTCCACACATTGAACGCTATCCAGCATGCATCTAAAGTATTAAGTTCATAAAGAACAGAGTAACGCATTAACAAAGATGACATGATGTAGAGGAATAAACTCATGCAATATGATATAAACCCCATCTTTTTATCTTCGATGGCAACCAAACTGATCAATCTAGTACTTCTCCCATTGGAAGAAAGATCAATCTAGTAGGCCAAACCAAACTGATAATTCGAAGAGACTTGCAAAGATAACTTAAACACACATAAAAGAATTCAGAGGAGATTCAAAAATTTATCATAGAAAAACTTGATCATAAACCCACAATTCATAGGATTTCGACAAACACACTGCAAAAAGAGTTACATCGAATAGATCTCCAAGAAGATCGAGGAGAACTTTGTATTGAGATTCAAAGAGAGAGAAGAAGCCATCTAGCTAATAACTATGGACCCGAAGATCTGTGGTAAACTACTCACAACTCATCGGAGAGGCTTGGAGATGATGTAGAGGCCCTCCGTGATCGATTCCCCCTCCGGCGGAGCGCCGGCAAAGGCTCCAAGATGAGATCTCGCGGATATAGAAGGTTACGGCGGTGGAACTAGGTTTTCGTGGTCGCTTCTGATGTTTTCGGGGTACATGGGTATATGTAGGAGGAAGGAGTACGTCGGTGGATGATCGAGGGGCCCATGAGGGTGGGGGCGCACCCACCTATAGGGGGCGCGCCGGGCACCCTCGTGGCCGCCTCCTTTGTTTCTTGACTTCCAATCCAAGTTCTCTGGATCACGTTTGTTCCAAAAAGATTGCTCCCAAAGGTTTCATTCCGTTTGGACTCCATTTGATATTTCTTTTATTCGAAATACTGAAATAGGCAAAAAACAACAATTCGGGTTGGGCCTCCAGTTAGTAGGTTAGTCCCAAAAATGATATAAAAGTGTAAAGTAAAGCCCATAAACATCCAAAACGGGTAATATAATAGCATGGAACAATAAAAAATTATAGATACGTTGGAGACGTATCAAGCATCCCCAAGCTTAATTGCTACTCGTCCTCGAGTAGGTAAATGATAAAAACAGAATTTTTGATGTGGAATGCTACCTAGCATAATTCTCAATGTAATTTTCTTTATTGTGGCATGAATGTTCAGATCCAAATGATTCAAAATAAAAGTTCATATTGACATAAGAAATAGTAATACTTCAAGCATACTAATCAAAGCAATCATGTCTTCTCAAAATAACATGGCTAAAGAAAGTTCATCCCTACAAAATCATATAGTTAGGTCATGCTTCATCACACAAAAATGCTCCCATCTTACACACCCCCGATGACAAGCCAAGCAATTGTTTCGTACTTAAATAATCTCAAACCTTTTCAAATTTCACGCAATACATGAGCGTGAGCCATGGATATAGCACTATGGGTGGAATAGAATATGATGATGGAGATTGTGTGGAGAAGACAAAAAACGAGAAAGTCTCACATTGACGAGGATAATCAATGGGCTATGGAGATGCCCATCAATTGATGTCAACATGAGGAGTAGGGATTGCCATGCAACAGATGCACTAGAGCTATAAATGTATGAAAGCTCAACAAAAGAAACTAGTGGGTGTGCGTCCAACTTGCTTGCTAACGAAGACCTAGGGCATTTTGAGGAAGCCCATCGTAGGAATATACAAGCCAAGTTCTATAATGAAAAAATCCCACTAGTATATGAAAGTGACAACATATGAGACTCTCTATATGCAGAACATGGTGCTACTTTGAAGCACAAGTGTGGAAAAGGATAGTAACATTGCTCCTTTTTTATTTTATTTTATTTGGGGCCTTTTTTTTATTTGGCCTTTCCTTTTTTTGCATTTCTTTTTTTGGCCTTTCTCTTTTTATTATTTGGGGACAATGCTCTCATAATGATGATCATCACACTTCTATTTATTTACAACTCATGAATTACAACTCAATAATAGAACAATATATGACTCTATATGAATGCCTCCGGCGGTGTACCGAAATGAGCAATGAATCAAGAGTGACATGTATGAAAAATTATGCAAGGTGGGTTTGCCACAAATACGATGGCAACTACATGATCATGCAAGGCAATATGAGAATAATGATGCGTGTCATGATGATGAACGGAACGGTGGAAAGTTGCATGGCAATATATCTCGCAATGGCTATGGAAATGCCATAATAGGTAGGTATGGTGGCTGTTTTGAGGAAGATATAAGGAGGTTTATGTGTGATAGAGCGTATCGTATCACGGGGTTTGGATGCACCGGCGAAGTTTGCACCAACTCTCAAGGTGAGAAAGGGCAATGCATGGTACCGAAGAGGCTAGCAATGATGGAAGGGTGAGAGTGCGTATAATCCATGGACTCAACATTAATCAAAAATAACTCATATACTTATTGCAAAAATCTACAAGTCATCAAAAACCAAGCACTACGCACATGCTCCTAGGGGGATAGATTGATAGGAAAAGACCATCGCTCGTCCCCGACCGCCACTCATAAGGATGCAAGATACGTCTCCAACGTATCTATAATTTATGAAGCATTCATGCTATTATATTATCTGTTTTGGATAATTATGGGCTTTATTATACACTTTTATATTATTTTTGGGACTAACCTATTAACCGGAGGCCCAACCCATATTGTTGTTTTCTTGCCTATTTCAGTGTTTCGAAGAAAAGGAATATCAAACGGAGTCCAAATTGAATGAAACCTTCGGAAAAGTTATTTTTGGAATGGAAGCAATCCAGGTTACTTGGAGTGCATGTAAGGGAAGCTTTGAGGTGGCCACGAGGCAGGGAGGCGCGCACACCTCCCCTGGGCGCCCCCCACCCTCGTGGGCCCCTCGTGGCTCCCTTGACCGACTTCTTTCGCCTATATATCTCCATATACCCTAAAAACATCGATTACAACAATAGATCTGGAGTTCTGCCGCAGCAAGCCTCTATAGGCACCAAAAACCTCTCGGGAGCCCGTTCCGGTACCCTGTCGGAGGGGGAACCCATCACCGGTGGCCATCTTCATCATCCCGGCGCTATCCATGACGAGGAGGGAGTATTTCACCCTCCGGGCTAAGGGTATGTACCAGTAGCTATGTGTTTGATCTCTCTCTCTCTCATGTTCTTGAGGTGATACGATCTTGATGTATCGCAAGCTTTGCTATTATAGTTGGATCTTATGATATTTCTCCCCCTCTACTCTCTTGTAATGGATTGAGTTTTCCCTTTGAAGTTCTCTTATCGGATTGAGTCTTTAAGGATTTGAGAACACTTGATGTATGTCTTGTCGTGCTTATCTGTGGTGACAATGGGATATTCACGTGATCCACTTGATGTATCTTTAGGTGATCAACTTGCGGGTTCCGTGAACTTATGCATAGGGGTTCGCACACATTTTCGTCTTGACTCTCTGGTAGAAACGTTGGGGCACTCTTTGAAGTACTTTGTGTTGGTTGAATAGATGAATCTGAGATTGTGTGATGCATATCGTATAATCATGCCCATGGATACTTGAGGTTACAATGGAGTATCTAGGTGACATTAGGGTTTTGGTTGATTTGTGTCTTAAGGTGTTATTCTAGTATGAACTCTATGATAGTTTGAACGGAAAGAATAGCTTCATGTTATTTTTCTACGTATTCTTGAATAGATAGAACAGAAAGGATAACTTTGAGGTGGTTTCGTACCCTACCATAATCTCTTCGTTCGTTCTTCGCTATTAGTGGCTTTGGAGTGACTCTTTGTTGCATGTTGAGGGATAGTTATATGATCCAAGTATGTTATTATTGTTGAGAGAACTTGCACTAGTGAAAGTATGAACCCTAGGCCTTGTTTCCTACCATTGCAATACCGTTTACGCTCACTTTCATCGCTTCCTACCTTGCTGTTTTAATATTTTCCGATTACAATAACCTATATCTACCATCCATACTGCACTTGTATCACCATCTCTTCGCCGAACTAGTGCACCTATACAATTTACCATTGTATTGGGTGTGTTGGGGACACAAGAGACTCTTTGTTATTTGGTTGCAGGGTTGTTTGAGAGAGACCATCTTCATCTTACGCCTCTCACGTATTGATAAACCTTAGGTCATCCACTTGAGGGAAATTTGCTACTGTCCTACAAACCTTTGCACTTGGAGGCCCAATAACGTCTACAATAAGAAGGTTGTGTAGTAGACATCAAGCTCTTTTCTGGCGCCGTTGCCGGGGAGGTGAGTGCTTGAAGGTATATCTTTAGATCTTGCAATCGAATCTTTTAGTTTCTTGTTTTATCACTAGTTTATTCTATAAAAGAAAACTACAAAAAAATGGATTTGAGTTTGTCTCATACGCTTCATCTTTTTAATATCTTTCGTAAGTATGATGAAAAGGAAAATTGTGCTCAAGTGCTAAAGAAGAAATCTATAAAATATTTGGTACTAAATCCTTGTATGATGAGCATGATTGCAATGTTGTTACTATGAATTCCTTGAATATCCATGATGCTAATGATATGCAATGGCCCAAGCTTGGGAAGCTATGTTTTATGAGGATGACATATTTGAGAATATATATGCTGCAATTAATGTTTTTCCCAAGCTTGGGGATGCTATGTTTAGTGAAGATGATATTTTTAGCCTCCCAAGTTTTGATATGCAAATTTGTTATCATGATAGCAGGCCTCCTACTTATGATGATTATATTGATGAAAGTGGGTTTGGAAGAGTGTCAACTTTAGGAAGTAGTGATCCCACTATTTTGGAGGATGTTGAATTTTATTGTGATGAATATGAAAGTGGATTTGGAGAGGTCATGACTTTATTTAGTGATGAATCCACTATTTCGGAAGAGGTTCCAATTGATTATGAGAACAAAGTTGCTATCTATGATGATTATTGTGATGAACTGATGACTAGTATCCTATTAAGAATAATGATAACCACGAAACTTGTCATCATGATTTTAGTTTTCAATTGGACTATGCTTCGCATGATAATTATTTTGTTGAGTTTGCTCCCACTACTATTCCGAATAATAAGAATTTTTCTTACATGGAGAGTAGTAAAATTTCTATGCAAGTAGATCATGAAAAGAATGCTTTAGGTGTTGGTTATATGGTTGAATTCATTCATGATGCTACTGAAAGTTATTATGAGGGAGGAACATATGCTTGTAGGAGTTGTAATAATATCAAGTTTCCTCTCTATGTGCTTAAAGTTTTTAAGTTATGCTTGTTTTGCCTTCCTATGCTAGTTGATTATTGTTCCCATAAGTTGTTTGCTCACAAAATCCCTATGCATAGGAAGTTGGTTAGACTTAAATGTGCTAGTCATATCTTCATGATGCTCTCTTTATGTTTCAATTCTTATCCTTTATGTGAGCATCATTGAAATCATCATGCCTAGCTAGGGGTGTTAAACGATAGCGCTTGTTGGGAGGCAACCCAATTTATTTTTGTTCCTTGCTTTTTGTTCCTGTTTAGTAATAAATAATCCATATATACTCTTGTTAGATGTGGTTTTATGTTTTCATTAGTGTTTGTGCCAAGTAGAACCTTTGGGAAGACTTGGGTGAAGTCTTTATGATCTTGCTGTAAAAAACAGAAACTTAAGCGCTCACGAGATTAGCTGTCATCTTTTACTGGAGAGTGATTTTAGGTTGATTATTTTTGCAGATTATGAATAATCGAATTCCTCAGGTCCACCAACTTATTTGAGAATTTTTGGAGTGACATAAGTATTCATTTGATACAGATTACTACAGACTGTTCTGTTTTTGACAGATTCTGTTTTCTATGTGTTGTTTGCTTATTTTGGTGAATCTATGAGTAGTATCGGAGGGTATGAACCATAGAGAAGTTGGAATACAGTATATATTACACCAATATCAATTTAGAATGAGTTCATTACAGTACCTAAGTGGTGATTGATTTTCTTATACTAACGGATCTCACGAGTTTTGTGTTGAGTTTTGTGTTGTGAAGTTTTCAAGTTCTGGGTGAAGTTTCGATGGACTACAGAATAAGGAGTGGCAAGAGCCTAAGCTTGGGTATGCCCAAGGCACCCCAAGATAATATTCAAGGACAACCAAGAGCCTAAGCTTGGGGATGCCCCGGATGGCATCCCCTCTTTCGTCTTCATTCATCGGTAACTTTACTTGGAGCTATATTTTTATTCACCACATGATATGTGTTTTTCTTGGAGCGTCATTTTCTTTTGTTAGTATTTGATTTATGTTATTTAGAATAATGTTTTGCATCTATATTTTCAATAAAAATGTCAAGGATATCCTTTACCATGCTTATTTTGCAAGTATACATGTTGCTGTTTCAAAATAGAAAGACAGCCGCTGTTGCAAAAATTCCCTAGAAAAGTCAGACAATGATATAATATTGAAACTTTTTGCATATTAATATCTGACAAATCTTCTTTAGTGTAGTATTTTTCTTATAATTGTTGGAGTTAGGGAAGTATTATGAATCTTGCATTCTTTACTGACTATACTGTCTTGGCAGATTGCTGTTACGTTTGCATTGTCTGCATATGTTTGCTTGCTTAATGATTCTATTTGAGGATAGGAGTATTAAATATGCAGAGACATTTAGTGTCGGTGTACTAGAGTAGGGGTACCCTAGTATCCCGAACTTGTGCACGGGCAGTTGCAGCCACCCGCGGCAAGGCTTGCCGGGTGATCGCCAAGGTCCTCCGCGGTTCCTGTGGAGCCATTCAAGAACAAAGTATCCAAGCCAAGGAGACAAGGCCCCGGCAAGAGGAGCTTGCCGGGAAGGCGCACCAAGGCATCTCAAGGAATTTGCCGCGACGCGCCACGCGTCCCGGCAAGGCCAGTGGAGCGACAAGCTTCCGGACGCGACAAGACAACGACCGCGGCAAGGCACTTGCCGCGGCACGCTACCACCCTATACCTACGCTCCAGCGCATCCACCAACGTGTCGCCCTGGGGCCTTTCCAGGCGCGTGTGGCGAGAGGCTGTGCAGCCAGCGGTGCATGGTGGCAAGCGGCACTGACAAGATTGCCATCGTGGCGAGCGGTGGCGTCCCTGATGGTCCCTGTTTGCACTATTTGGGCGATGTAGACGGGCATTTAATGCCTTTGTCCCCTGCCGTCAGGGTTAGGTATGATACACTGTACAGGTTGTTGTACCAACCGCAAGTCCTTTTCCATTTTTACCCTTGTCTACGTTGCCACCTGTCGGTGACCCCTTGAGCATATAAAAGGAGGCCCATGCGCAACGTAGAGGAGGGGAGGGGAAAGGTTCCGAAGGCCAGAAAACACTCACGCTCGGTCTTGTTAGCAGCTGGTGTGTACTGTAGCACTCAGCGCTCCCGAGCAAGAGCTCAATACACTCAAACATGCAGCAGTAGGAGTATTATCTCTCCGGAGAGCTCCAAAGCTGGGTAAACTGCTCGTGTGCTTCGCCTCGATCTACTCTTCGTGTGACCTCTGCCCCCGCCGAACCGAAAGGGGCTCGGTCCGCCGGTCCCATAGGTGTTCATGGATCAGTTTCCCCGACATCTTTGGCGTGCCAGGTAGGGGGCGTCGGGATTGTGTGAACCTGATCCGGCGTTCACACGAGCTAGATCTTCATCTTCTTCATCGACATGCCACCGAAGAAGAAGACTTCGGCGGCGGCCATTCCGTCCTCGTCGATCCCACCACCACCGGAGCGAGCGGGTGGTGGGGTAGACATCGGCGGAAGAACTGACATCGACGAGGGAACTCACAGTGCAGCCAGTTCCAAGGACAAGGTTGCGCAGACCTCGGCGTCCGTGCATGTACCGCGCCCATCTCAGGAGGCGCAGGACCGACAGCGTCATGGTATTCGCAGTACCATACGCTTGTTGGACCAAGATCGAGCTGGAGGATCTCGGGGTGCTCAAGATCAGCGTGCACGTCTTGCTAGCACGAGCGAGACACGGTCGCCTGGACGGGATACTGCTCCTTGTAACATAGTTAGAAGTCCGAGCTTATCCCGCTCTTCGCACCGTTCGCCACTACCGCCCACCACTCCAGCAGAAGCTTTGGCGCGAGCTCAACTGCTCTTGGATTACCCTCCAACGGCAGACAAGATCAATGAATGGAGGGCCACCATTCAGAGTCTCATCGGCTTTGCCAATGGCGGCACCCCGCGGCAGCCGAGTACATCGCTGCCACGGCAGGACTGCCGGGCACGAGCCGGTGGCGACGAAACCGGTGGAGGTGCGACCACCATGCATTCTCCACCCCGAAGGCCAAGATCGCCGACTCACCGGATCCACCTCGACAGCGACTCTACCGCGTCATCAGATCCACGAGCTCGTCGCGATCAGCGCCAAGTTCTTCGCGACCGACAGCAAGAAGACGCTCGAACTCGTATCGAGCGCCGAAGAGAAGCGCGGCGTCAATCAGACCAGCGCACTGGGCCCTCTGTCGACATGCATGCGCCAGGGGGACCAGGCGACTTGCCGTACGCGGTAGGTTGCCCTGCGTTCACTCGTGAGCTGCGGCAAGTCTAGTGGCCCAGCACAAAGAATTTCAAGCCAGACATGCCAGAGAAGTACGACGGCAAGTCGCATCCGTCAGAGTTCCTCAGCATCTACACCATCGCGGTGCAAGCTGCTGGGGGGCGGGACGACAAGATCCTTGCCAACTACTTCCCGCTGGTACTCAAGCCCAATGTCAGATCCTGGCTCATGCACTTGCCGAACAACTCCATATCCTCCTGGGCATACCTATGCCATCAGTTTGTCGGCGCTTTTACAGGCGGCCACAAGCCTCCTGGCCAAGAAAGCGACCTTCATCTGCTCGCCCAGAAGGAAGGAGAGCCCCTGCGCAAGTACATTCAGAGATTCAGCCGCGTATAGCACAACATCCCAGATGTCCACCCTGCCGCGGTAATCAGCGCGTTCCATCAGAAAGTGCGGAACCGCAGGATGCGGGAGGAGATGGTGATGTGCAAGATCAGAGACGTCAGTGAGCTATACGCCCTGGCTGACAAGTGTGCGCGTGCTGAGGAGGGGAGGAAACTCCCCGGAGAGAATACAGAAGCAGCAGGATCAGATAGTGAGGGGACCGCCCCGGCAAAGAAAAACCGGCGGCGGAACAACCGGAAGAAGAAAGGCAAAGATGTGCTAGTCGTTGAGCAGTCCGGCAACGGAGGTGGCGCCAAGAAAGCCAAAACTGGTAGCTCCGGCGGCAACAACTGCCAGGCTGTGGCGGTCGCCGACAAGCAGGACGGCACCAACAAGCAGTACTGCAAAATCCACCGCACCAAGGGCCATGACCTCAAGAGTTGCAAGAAGGTCGAGCAGCTTGTCGAGCAGCAAAATGCTGAATACGAGCGACGCGATAAGGAGAAGGCCCAGGAAGGTGCTGGAGGAGCCGGCAAGAAACGCCCCGGCCGAGGAGGACGCCGCGGCAAGGCCAAGCAGCGGCACGGAGACCGACCTCCCCACGGCCGCGACAAGGATGAAGATGACGACGAGGATGAAGATATGGATGATGACGAGACCGATGAGCAGGAGTTCCAGAAAGCCACAGAGGTCCTGTGCGTTGATGGTGGTGCATCTCTGCATACTTCCCACCGCCAGCTCAAGTAGTGGATGCCGGAAGTCAATGCAGCAGAACCACCCGTCGAGTCACGCAGGCCTCTGAAATGGTCCAGCACGCCTATCATCTTTGATATTGAGGACCACCCTGATCGCATAACTGCGGTCGGGTGCTTGCCGATGTTGGTTTCACCAACGATCCGCAACCTCAAGGTTACTAAGATCCTAGTTGACGGCGGGGCCGGCTTGAACCTGATCTCCTCCGTGGTACTCCAGAAACTCCAGATCCCTGATAGCGAGCTCGAAGAGACCGGCACGTTCCAAGGAATCAATCCGGGGAGGAGCAAGCCGAAGGGAAAGATCACGTTGCCGGTAACATTTGGCAGCGAGTTGAACTTCAGAACTGAGAGGGTCAATTTTGACGTCGCTGACTTTCCATTGCCTTACAATGGGATACTCGGCCGTCCAGCACTCGCCAAATTTATGGCAGCCTCTCACTATGCATACAACGTGTTGAAGATGCCAGGCCCGATAAGTGCCATCTCTGTCCCTGGCGACAAGAAGGATGCCCTTATCTGCGCCGACAAGATCTACCAGGAAGCAGCAGCCGCAGCGGATCGCAAACCACTTGCCGTTGAAGCTCCCGGGGCGAAGAAGAAGACCAAGTCCGGTAAGAGTTCTGATGCCCACTCTGGCAAGCGCACCTCTTCGAAGTGCTGCACTACCGTCGAGGACGCACCATCGAGCTCCACCGGCAAGTGTAAGAAGGCAATGGCAGCTCCACCAGAGACCAAGAAGGTGTCCGCCAAGGAGGACGGCACTGGTGGTACTTTCACCATCAATGCCACTCTCGACCCTAAATAGGAAAGCGCGCTCGTTGCTTTCCTGCGGGCGAACGTCGACGTGTTTGCGTGGCAACCGTATGACATCCTCGGTGTTCCCAGGAAAGTAATCGACCACCATCTTGCCGTCTGTCCTCATGCACGGCCCGTCAAGCAGAAAGTCAGGAAACAGGCAGTGGAGCGCCAAGAATTCATCATAGAAGAAATCAAGAAATTGGAAGCAGTAGGCCTTGTCAGAGGAGTGCTCCATCCTACGTGGTTGGCCAACCCTGTAGTCGTGCGCAAGGCAAACGGGAAACAGAGGCTTTGTATCGACTTTACTGATGTTAATAAAGCTTGTCCCAAAGACCCATTTCCCTTACCGCGCATCGACCAGATTGTTGACTCCACGGCCGGATGTGATTTGCTTTCATTTCTTGATGCATACTCAGGATACCATCAGATCTTCATGGCAGAAGAGGATGAAGAGAAGACCGCATTCATTACCCCATGTGGCACATACTGTTTTGTACGGATGCCTTTCGGTTTAAAGAATGATGGTTCAACATTTGCAAGGGTAGTCCATTACGCTTTTGAGCCACAAATGCACAGAAATGTGGAAGCCTACATGGATGACATAGTGGTCAAGAGCAAGGACAAGGCGACTCTGATTCAAGATTTAGATGAAACCTTTGCAAATCTACGCCAGATCAACCTCAAGCTTAACCCCGAGAAGTGTGTGTTTGGAGTCCCCTCCGGCAAGATTCTCGGGTTCTTCGTGTCTCAGCGGGGAATTGAAGCCAATCCCGACAAGATCAAGGCCATTGAGCAGATTGAAGCACCAAAGCGCGTCAAGGATGTACGAAGACTTGCCGGTTGCATAGCTGCTCTCAGCAGGTTTATCTCTAGGTCTACTGAGCGCGCCCTGCCATTTTTCAAAATATTGAAAAAGGCAGGTCCAATGAAATGGACTCCGGAAGCGGAGGCCGCACTACAGGACTTAAAAAGATACCTGTCCTCCACTCCAACACTTGTCGCACCTAAGCCACAAGAGAAGTTGCTGCTATATATAGCGGCAACCAATCAAGTGGTTAGTGCTGCGTTAGTAGCGGAGAGGGAGGCAGATGATGAGCCAGCAACCACGGCAGATGCATCCAGCGACAAGCAGGAGACTTCACCGGCAAGCTCTGGTCCCGACAAAGATAGATTTGCGCCTGATGCAGAAAAGAATGGTGCAGTGCCCGGTTTACTTTGTCAGTTCCCTTTTGCAGGGGGCTAGGTCAAGGTACTCTGGTGTGCAGAAATTGCTTTTCGGCCTTCTCATGGCCTCGAGAAAGCTGCGCCATTACATTCAAGCACATGAGATCACAGTCGTCACTCGTTTTCTGCTGAAGAGGATACTGCAAAATCCAGAAGCAACAGGCAGGATTGTCGAGTTGGCACTGGAACTGTCAAGCTTTGGCCTCAAGTTTGAGAGCACTTCAACTATCCAAAGCAGAGCGCTGGCAGAGTTCATAGCAGAATGGACGCCAACACAAGATGAAGAAATTCCAGAAACAAGCATCCCCGTCAAGGAAGCAAGCAAAGAGTGGCTGATGTACTTTGATGGTGCTTTCTCGCTGCAAGGCGCCGGTGCGGGCGTGCTGCTTGTCGCACCCACTGGAGAGCACCTCAAGTACGTAGTCCAGATGAACTTTCCCAAGGAGCAAGCAACGAACAATACCGCAGAGTATGAAGGTTTGCTTGCCAGTCTCAGGATCGCAGCAGACCTTGGGATCAAGAAGCTCATTGTCAAGGGTGACTCACAGCTTGTCGTCCGCCAAGTTAACAAGAATTATCAGAGTCCGTTGATGGAAGCTTACGTTGATGAAGTGAGAAAGCTAGAAGAGCACTTTGACGGCCTACAGATGGAACATGTTCCAAGAGCTCAGAACGACATTGCCGATGGCCTGTCAAAGTGCGCCGCACTCAAATTACCTGTGGAACCAGGGATCTTTGTGCTCAAGCTAACTCAACCATCTGAAACACTGTCAACTGGACAGAGCAAGAAGAGGAAGTTGATTTTTGGCGACTATTTTCCGGCAGAGCTCCCCGAAGCCGCCGCCAAGAAGGTCCCCAAGATCGACGCCAAGTCTGCTGAGGAGCAGTCTGCTCCGGCAAGCCTTAGGGTTTGTTCCGTTGAAGCAGACGCTTCCAAAAAGTTTTGCTCCGGCAAGCTTGCCGGGGAACGTCAAGCTCCGGCTGAGCCGTAGGTTCTCGCTGTAGAAGCGGATGTTCCCGCAGCAGCAGATGTGCCTTTAGTCCTTGTTGTCGAGCCGCAAGCTCCAACATGGGCACAGCAGATTGTCTGTTTCCTTCAGATAGGAGAACTTCCCGAAGAGCAAGAAGAAGCGGAAAGAGTAGCCCGGCAGTCAAGTATGTACCAGTTTGTCGACAACACACTGTACAGAAGAAGACTCAACGGCGTGAAATTGAAGTGTATTCACCGGGAAGACGGACAAAAGCTGTTGGCAGAGATACATGGAGGCATATGTGGTCACCACATTGGCGCAAGAGCACTTGCCGGCAAAGCATTCCGGCAAGGTTTCTTTTGGCCGACAGCCCTCCAGGATGCAACTGCACAAGTAACCAAATGTGAAGCGTGCCAGTTCCATTCCAAGCAGATACACCAGCCAGCTCAAGCTCTCCAGACGATCCCTTTATCCTGGCCATTTTCGGTCAGGGGGCTTGACATCCTCGGCCCTTTTCCCCGAGCTGTCGGGGGCTTTGAGTACTTGTACGTTGCAATCGACAAGTTCACAAAGTGGCCGGAAGTGGAACCAGTGAGGAAGGTGACAGCACAGTCAGCAGTCAAGTTCTTCAGGTCAATTGTTTGCCGCTTCGGGATCCCTAACAGGATCATCACCGACAACGGCACGCAATTCACAAGCCGCACCTTCATGCAGTACGTCCAAGATCTTGGCGCCAAGGTCTGCTTCGCTTCTGTTGCTCATCCGAGAAGCAACGGTCAAGCGGAGAGGGGAAATGCTGAAGTGCTGCGCGGGCTCAAGACCAGGACTTTCGACAGGCTGCGCAAGTGCGGAAAAAACTAGACTGAGGAGCTGCCGGTGGTTCTTTGGTCGGTCAGGACGACGCCAAATCGAGCCACTGGCTAGACACCTTTCGCTCTAGTCTATGGATTAGAGGCAGTTCTCCCCATGGAACTCGTGTACGGATCACCTCGAGTGCTCGCTTATCATGAGCTTGAGCAAGAGCAGCTGCGACAAGATGACGCGCTGCTCCTCGAGGAGGATCGCCTTTTGGCCGCTGTACGAGTTGCTCGATACCAGCAAGCTTTGTGCCGCTACCATAGCCGCAAAGTTAGCGCCAGAAGTCTCGAGGAAGGCGACCTTGTTCTTCGGCGCGTTCAGTCCGCCAAGAATTCCAACAAGTTGACGCCGAAGTGGGAAGGCCCTTACCAGGTGAAACGAGTCACTAGGCCTGGCGCTGTCCGCCTTGAGACCGAAGATGGCATTCCGGTGAGCAACTCGTGGAACATTGAACATCTTCGTAAGTTTTACCCGTAAGGCGCGGTTGCCAGAACCTGTTCCGGCAACCACCTTTTGTACAAGTCTTGCCGATGTTGCATGTAATCCTTTGTACAAAGCCGGGCGCAGATCCCGTGCATAAGTAAAGCTCATGTGCTCCACACTTCTTGTCAATTTCATGCTTTCTACTTTTCTTTGCATGAATGTATCTGACACCTTGTGCAGCGCCTACCACCGGTAAACAATAACGAGTCGTAAGGCTCCGTATCATTATTTTCTCTTCTTTCTCTTTCTCAAAGGAAGGAAGGTTCCCTCGCCCACAAGTTTGCCGGGGGGGAAGGAGAAGATAATGGTGTGGACCAGGCATCGTTCAAGGAAGTTTCACTTTACCGAAAAGCAAACGACAGAAAAGCTAAGTTGCCAAAGTTTGAGCAATTAGTTAAAAAAATTTAAGTTATCTTCCTCGAACGACCTTGCTTTGTATGGAAAACCTGTGCGCGGAGGAACCAACTCGTAGCTAGTTGCGCCCTTACTTTGTTTCGAGTCCGCTCAACAACTTAAGTGAGCTGCGACTAGTTGCGACAAGGTTTCTTGTCGGCAGCGGCACCGCCAACAGGCTGCTGACGTTCCGCACTCAGCGCTCGTGGCAAGGGTGCCTACACTGACAAGTTCCCTAAAAGCGTAGGGCAAAAACATACAAAGGAAGGAACCAAGTAAAGGAAATAACATAGCAATTAAAATAGAGTCATATTACAAGATAGCTTGTCGCAGCTCTAACAGATTGTCTCATAACATGATCAGCAGCGACAAGAAAAAGAGAAAACGGGCGGCCTAATCTACACGATCGCCTTCAACCCTCTTGATCCCGCTCACCTTGTCCACAATGGGTGCGACAAGGGCCTTGAGCGCTTCCAGATCGGCATCCGGCGGCAAGGACCTGAGGACGTTGGTGAGGTTGAGGCCTGGATTGCGAAAGGCCACCTTCACCAGCACCTTTTGGAGAGCTCCCGCGCAGATCTTGCGCGACTCGTCAGCCAGCTGCTTTGGGATCTTCTCCCGGAGTTGCTGGAGAGCCGTCGCCGCGCCTTCGAAGAACAAGCTGAGCTTGGCACTGGGCTGGAGGTGCTCATCGGAGGAGTACCCGAAATCCTCCATCCCCAGCTGTGCCAGCTCCTTGTCGATGGCCGTGGCATCATCCACAAGACCCTCGGTCCAGTGCTCCATGGTCTCCCTAAAAGTGTTCTGGGCGGCAGCAGCATTCGCCAGCAGCGCCTCGTCGGCCTTGATCTTCTCCGACAAGGCCACTTCCCGCTCCCTGGCGCTGTCCAGCGTCTGAGTCAATGTGGCCAGCTTCAACTCCAGATCTGCATTGGAGTCCTTGGTGGCGCTGAGCTCTTTGATCCTCTCAGCAAGACGACCTTGCAGCTTGCCATGAGCAGCGGCGTCCTTCTCGTGCTCGCGCTTGAGCGCGGCAAGCTCCTCGCCGCTCGCCTTGAGATCGGCCTCCAGCTACGTCACCTTCGTCTCCAGCTCCTCCTTGGCGGCCTCGGCAGCTGCGGCAGCATCCTTCGCCTCCTTGAGAGCCCCGCCGAGTGTTTGCTTGCACGCGGCAAGCTCCTCCTCGTGGCTGTCAAGGTTGACCTTGCGCTGCGCCAACTCACCCTCCTGCGCAGATATCTTCTCGGCAGCAAGTCGCTGTTGCTCTTCAACTTCGGCCTTCTCGAGGAGGAAGGCTTTCCGCTCCTCGTCGACTTGTTCCCGCTCCTCTGCCAGAGCCCGGAGAACTTCCCGCCTGAAAACCTGGAGCTCCTCCGCGCGCTTCTCGATATCCACTCACGCCTTCGCGACAAGCGCTTCTCGGGATACCAGCTTGGCTTTTCGGGCGCGGTAGAGCGACAACAGCTTCCGCAGCAGCCGCTCCTCCTCAGGCTCGTCGCTGCTGCTGCTTGGCGCGTCAACTAGCTTCAGCCCAGCGGAGGCAAGTACTTCTCCGTCCAGCATCTCTCCTTCGACCGGCGCCCTGGAGCTTGAAGCCCAGGGGAGCTTGATGAAGATGCCATCACCGGCCTTCAGATAGGCGCCGGGCTGGGGCTCTTTGGAGCCTGGCGCTGCAGCAGCGGCAGAGGGATCGGCAGTCGGCATAGCGCCTGGCACTCCTGCGGCCTCGGGGCCGTCAGCGCGATCGTCGGATCCCTCGCCGGCTTCTGCGGCGGCAGCCTTGGCGGCCTCTTCGCCGGCAGGATCATCAGCGCCGGCCTCTCCTTCGGTGGTGACGGCGTCGTCAACGCTGCTACGCGTGTTCTCCTCGCCGGCGACCTCAGTTTCCATCGGCTCCGTGGTAGATGGATCTGGCGAACGGAAAAAGCGAGAGAAATCAAGCGAACATTCAAAAAGAAAACCAGAAGAAGAAGAACCCAAGGGAAGTTTTCAAGCAAGAGGATTACCTGTGCTAGGGCCTTTAGTCGTGGTCTCAACCACCGGAGGGTCGCTCGTGTTGTCCCTTGCCGGAGAACTGTCCCTTGCCAGAGAGTTCTCCCTTGCCGGAGAGCAATCCCTTGCCGGAGAATTCTCCCTTGGTGGTGTAGTTGAAGCAGAAGGCATTTCGGGAGCGGCTTCCAGGCACTCCTGGTGAAGCTGCTCTGCTCCTACACAAGCCAAAGTCAGATATCAGCAAAGAAAAAGCACCCGTGTGCGCCTAACAGCAAGAAGTAAACCATATACTTACGCTGGGGGCTGCACTGGGGGCTGATCTGGGGAGTAGTTGCCGGGTCCGGCAAGGTGGTCTCGGACGCACCCTCGGCTGGCGCAGTGGGTTCGTCCTCGATGAAAATCACCGGGACCTTGGCTCTCTTTGCCGCTCTCTGGGCCAGCGTCCTGAAAAGGAATGGGTTCAGAAGGAAGCAAGTCAGATACAAGACAAAATAACAAAAGTGAAGAACTACAAGTACAGCAAAGAATCTTACTCTTCCTCTTCCTCGTCGGAGCTGAGCGCGGAGAGATCAAAGTCCGGCTTGCCTCCGGTGCGATGAGTCGGAGGAGTAGGTTCCCTTGTCCGCTTGCAAGGAGCTGTAGCGGTGGACCGGGAAGACCCCGCCCCATTTGCCGCAGCGGCGTGAGGCGCTCCCGCGGCAACACTGCTTGCCGCGGTAGAGCGTGTCGTGCGGCACGGTGGCTGTTGACTCGTCTGCCGCTCCGCTACGTCCCGGGCCTTGCGGAGACGCCTTCTTGGTGGAGCTGGGGGCTCTACTTGCAACGAGCTTCCTGAAGGTTCGAGCCCAACAAGCTCTCCCTCGCCGGGCTCGCTCGGCTCCTCTTCGGGCCCGACAAGCTCTTCCTCGCCGGCAAACTCCTCGCGCTCGGCAAGGCTCGCCGCCTCTGCTGCCTCTGCCTCCTCCATGGTGAATCCAAACTCGCCCGCGGCAGCTGCTGCCGCCGCCTCTTCCAGCCTGGTGGCGATGCGCTGCATCTCCGCATCGGTGGTGTCGCGGGTGAGGCTTTTCTGTTCATCGGAGCGGACGACCACTTCCGCCAAGCTGTCAAAGAACTCCTGCACGACAGCGTCTGCCGGCTCTTGCCAAGTTGGGACAATTCCATGCGAGTCGCACAGCGGCATCATTGCACGGATGCGGTCGAGCGAAGAGTTGTTGCACAGTGGAACGACGCCCCTCGGCAACATGAATGGATGTTGAGGATCGCGCTTGAACAGTTCCAGGAGCATCGAGTCCAGCTCCAGGACTGTGAAGTTGAAGTTGAGGCCCGGGCGCAGCCTCATGATATCCGCCGAGTTCTGGAACTCCCAGGCGGGTCTCCTCCTCTCCTGCAAGGGGGCGATGCGGCGGCGAAGAAAATCTGCGCCAACGGCGCCTACGGTGAGCCCGGCAAGCCTGAGGTGAAGGATCCGGGTGACGGCAATCTTCAGCCTATCATCTTCCGGGGCCACGTTGCTCCAATCGTTTCCGCGCGCTATTGGGGTTTGTCGCAGGGCGGTAAATGGTTGCGGGTTCTCCTCAACAATCCAACACCACTCTGCTCTCCATTCCTCCCACTTGTTGCGAAGCTCTCCCTCCAGATAAGTCTCCTTCTTGCCAGCTCTCGAGATCCAGGCGATTCCACCGGCTAAAGGCTCTCCTCTCTCAACTCGGGGCATAAAGAAGTGGCGGAAAAGAGCTACGTTTGGATGGACTCCGACAAAGTTTTCGCAGAGATGTGCGAAAACTGCCATGGTCAGAACGGCATTGGGGGTGAAGTCAAGGAGGCGGAACCCGTAGGTGTTCATGATGTCACAGAAGAATTCAGAGAAGGGCGGGCAGAGCCCGCAGTAGAAGAACAGCACGGAGAAGGGGTACCCGGTCGGAGCCAGTTCCGAAGCGGCAGCGGGGAGTACCTTCATGCGCGGATGCGCTCGAGTCTCCGTCGACCAGAAGAGGTAGTAGTACTCCCTCAGCTCCTTCGCACCGAGCTGAGGGGGGAAGATGGCCCGCTCCTTCCGCAGCGCCGCGAGCTGCTGCGCCTCGGCCGATTTCACACCCTTCCCCTTGTTGGCTTTCGGAGCCATGGCGGAGGTGGTGGGGGAGATCGACGGCGTTGGTGGTGCTGGTGGCAATGCGGGGCGGAGCGCTGCTCTCTTTCAGCTTCGAGAAGAAGAGGGGAGCGGCGGAGACTTGTGAAATTGGAGTAACAACCGGCGAGATGGGTGAACTGCCCCTGTTTCCCCTGCTTATAAAGGGGGAGGGGGCGGATGTTTCGTCCTCCCGAATAAAGAAACTACCCACGATCTCTCCCACGACGCCGCATTCGACGCGTGCCGTTGGGGGAGGGCGCGGTGGATACGGAGAAAGATACGGCGTAACCCAGGACGCCGTGCCCGTGCCCTGTTTTGGGCCTGGCCCAACAGCGCTCGGCCGTGTGTGGCCCAGGCCCCGGGGCTCCTGTCGGTGTACTAGAGTAGGGGTACCCTAGTATCCCGAACTTGTGCACGGGCAGTTGCAGCCACCCGCGGCAAGGCTTGTCGGGTGATCGCCAAGGTCCTCCGCGGTTCCTGTGGAGCCATTCAAGAACAAAGTATCCAAGCCAAGGAGACAAGGCCCCGGCAAGAGGAGCTTGCCGGGAAGGCCCACCAAGGCATCTCAAGGAATTTACCGCGACGCGCCACGCGTCCAGGCAAGGCCCGGGGAGCGACAAACTTCCGGACGCGACAAGACAACGACCGCGGCAAGGCACTTGCCGCGGCACGCTACCACCCTGTACCTACGCTCCAGCGCATCCACCAACGTGTCGCCCTGGGGCCTTTCCAGGTGCGCGTGGTGACAGGTTGTGCAGCCAGTGGTGCGCGGTGGCAAGCGGCGCTGACAAGATTGCCATCGTGGCGAGCAGTGGCGTCCCTGACGGTCCCTGTTTGCACTATTTGGGTGACGTAGACAGGCATTTAATGCCTTTGTCCCCTGCCGTCAGGGTTAGGTATGATACACTGTACAGGTTGTTGTACCAACCGCAAGTCCTTTTCCATTTTTACCCTTGTCTACGTTGCCACCTGTCGGTGACCCCTTGAGCATATAAAAGGAGGCCCATGCACAACGTAGAGGAGGGGAGGGGGAAGGTTCCGAAGGCCAGAAAACACTCACGCTCGGTCTTGTTAGCAGCTGGTGTGTACTGTAGCACTCAGCGCTCCCGAGCAAGAGCTCAATACACTCAGACATGTAGCAGTAGGAGTATTATCTCTCTGGAGAGCTCCGAAGCTGGGTAAACTGCTCGTGTGCTTCGCCTCGATCTGCTCTTCGTGCGACCTCCGCCCCCCACCGAACCGAAAGGGGCTCAGTCCGCCGGTCCCATAGGTGTTCGTGGATCAGTTTCCCCGACATTTAGTATGCAATGTTAGATAATAATCTTAGTGATTTGTTACAGTAGAAAATGATAAGGTTTTTTCATTGGTTTATACTAACTTATCTTACGAGTTCTTGTTGAGTTTGGTGTGGATGAAGCTTTTGAGATTTAGGAAAACGAGATATAAAATGAATTAAGGAGACACAAAAGCTCAAGATTGGGGATGCCCAACTCACCCCAAGATAATATTTCAATAAGTCTCAAGCATCCAATCTTGGGGATGTCCCAGTAGGCATCCCACCTTTGTTCTTCAACAATTATCGGTTAGTATCGGTTGAACCTAAGTTTTTGCTTCTTCACATGAGATTGTGCTATCCTTGCAATGTCATTTTATTTTGTTTTGCTTGTTGTTTGAATAAAATACCAAGATCTGAAATTCTTAAATGTTAGAGAGTATTCACATAGCTACATAATTATTTAACTACTCATTGATCTTCACTTATATCTTTTTGGAGTAGTTTGTTATTTACTCGTGTGCTTCACTTATATCCTATGAGTAAATGGTTGAATGAGTTGAATGTCATAAATCTGAAATTATATATGTTTCATATGATTACCCCATTGGGATTAATTACTTCACATCTAAGAAGTAGAGGTAGTAAATTTATTGAAGGTTAGCAAGCATTGTATTGATCATTTGAACAATTCATGAAAGAATATTGAAGGAAGAGAGATTTCACATATAAATATACTATCTTAGACATCTTCTATGATTGTGAGCCCCATTAATTATTTTCAAACCTGAGCAAATTAGTTGAAGTTGGACAAGGAAGACAACCTAATGAGTTATGCTTGGGTGTATTTGTAAAGAAGTTATATTGTTATAGATCCTCCAACGTGTGGTGCTTGCTATTTAGAATCCTTTGCTAGCCTAAATATCTGTACTAAGCGGGAATACTGCTTGTGCATCCACATCCCTTGAACCAAGTTTCTTCCATGAGTGTCCACCATATCTACCTATTTGCGGTATTTACCTGCTGTTCCAAGTAAATTTGCATGTGCCAAACTCTAAACCTTCAAATAATATTATGTTTTGTATACCCGAATCGCTCATGTAGCGACTATGGGCTGTCAGTATCTTCCATGCTAGGTGGGTTCTTCTCACGATGAGTGGACTCCGCTCATCATTCACGAGAAAAATGGCTGGTAACTGGGATGCCCAGTCCCATGATCAAAATATCAAAATCAAGTCAAAATAATTGCAAACAAAACTCCCCCAGGATTAATGTTAGTTGGAGGCACCCGTTGTTTTGGGCAAGCCATGGATTGATGATTGTTGGTGGAGGGGGAGTAAAAACTTTACCATTCTGTTTGGGAACCGCCTATAATGTATGTAGTATGGAAGATATTGGGAACTCTTGGTTGTTATGTCGACAATGAAAGCATACCTCTCAAAATTATTTATCTCTATTTCAAAATCGTGCTCTGGCACCTCTGCAAATCCCTGCTTCCCTCTACAAAGGGCCTATCTTTTACTTTTATGCAAGAGTCAGTAGTATTCCTTCTCATTCCTACCTACTCTTTAGTTGGCAAGCATCGCGTGTTGGGGAAAGATCTAACCATATATGGCCATGCAAATATATTTGATCATGAATTATTATTGTTGACAATTATCTATATGATAAGTGAGTTGGGAGGCGAAATACTAAGCCCCTATATTTCTCTGCATTCGATGGATGCTATTTGTTCTGAAAATATGCTTTGCGTGGTAGCAACCATGGAAGACTATATGATAGTTGAGTATGTGGAGTTTGCTAAATCAAAGCTATAACATAGACCCTTCCTGAAAATAAGATGAATTGCAATTGTTTGATGACTGAGAATGAAGTTTGCTAGTTTTCAAGAAAGTTTATGGTCTATGCTTTAACATGTGAATAGCTTGTTACTTGATCTTGAGAAGTTTTATGAGATGAACTACTGTTATGACATATAATCATGCTAGAAAAGGTGATTGAAATTATCATTGATCAAGCTTGTGCACCTTCTAGCATTCACACTTCATAAATTCTTTCTTTTATCATTTACCTACTCGAGGACGAGCAGGAATTAAGCTTGGGGATGTTGATACGTCTCCAACGTATCTATAATTTATGAAGCATTAATGCTATTATATTATCCATTTTGGATGATTATGGGCTTTATTATACACTTTTATATTATTTTTGGGACTAACCTATTAACTGGAGGCCCAGCCCATATTGTTGTTTTCTTGCCTATTTCAGTGTTTCAAAGAAAAGGAATATCAAATGAAGTCTAAATGGAATGAAACCTTGGGGAAAGTTTTTGGAACGGAAGCAATCCAGGGGACTTGGAGTGCACGTAAGGGAAGCTTCAAGGTGGCCACGAGACAGGGAGGCACGCCCACCTCCCCTGGGCGTGCCCCTCACCCTCGTGGGCCCCTCGTGGCTCCCCGGACCGACTTATTTCGCCTATATATATCCATATACCCTAAAAACATCAAGGACAACAATAGATGTGGAGTTCTGCCGCCGCAAGCCTCTATAGCCACCAAAAACCTCTCGGGAGCCCGTTCCGGCACCATGCCGGAGGGGGAACCCATCACCGGTGGCCATCTTCATCATCCCGGCGCTCTCCATGATGAGGAGGGAGTAGTTCACCCTTGAGGATGAGGGTATGTACCAGTAGCTATGTGTTTGATCTCTCTCTCTCTCTTGTGTTCTTGAGGTGATACGATCTTGATGTATCGCGAGCTTTGCTATTATAGTTGGATCTTTTGATGTTTCTCCCCCTCTAGTCTCTTTCAATGGATTGAGTTTTCCCTTTGAAGTTATCTTGTCGGATTAACTCTTTAAGGATTTGAGAACACTTGATGTATGTCTTGCCATGCTTATCTGTGCTGAAAATGGGATATTCACGTGATCCACTTGATGTATGTTTTGGTGATCAACTTGCGGGTTCCATGAACTTATGCATAGGGGGTGGCACACGTTTTCATCTTGACTCTCCAGTAGAAACTTTGGGGCACTCTTTGAAGTACTTTGTGTTGGTTGAATAGATGAATCTGAGATTGTGTGATGCATATCGTATAATCATGCCCACGGATACTTGAGGTGACAATGGAGTATCAGGTGACATTAGGGTTTAGGTTGATTTGTGTCTTAAGGTGTTATTCTAGTATGAACTCTATGATAGATTGAACGGAAAGAATAGCTTCATGTTATTTTTCTACGGACTCTTGAATAGATAGAACAGAAAGGATAACTTTGAGGTGGTTTCGTACCCTACCATAATCTCTTCATTCGTTCTCCGCTATTGGTTGCTTTGGAGTGACTCTTTGTTGCATGTTGAGGGATAGTTATATGATCCATGTATGTTATTATTGTTGAGAGAACTTGCACTAGTGAAAGTATGAACCCTAGGCCTTGTTTCCTACCATTGCAATACCATTTATGCTCACGTTTAATGCTTGCTACCTTGCTGTTTTTATAATATCAGATTACAAAAACCTATATCTACCATCCATATTGCACTTGTATCACCATCTCTTCGCCGAACTAGTGCACCTATACAATTTACCATTGTATTGGGTGTGTTGGGGACACAATGGACTCTTTGTTATTTGGTTGCAGGGTTGTTTGAGAGAGACCATCTTCATCCTACGCCTCCCACGGATTGATAAAACCTTAGGTCATCCACTTGAGGGAAAGTTTCTACTATCCTACAAACCTCTGCACTTGGAGGCCCAACAACGTCTACAAGAAGAAGGTCGTGTAGTAGACATAAATGCACAATCTAACAACACCTCATGTTTCAAAATTGTTACACAACTTTTACCATACGTGCATGCTACGGGACTTGCCAACTTCAACACAAGCATTCTTTAAATTGATAATCACCCAACTAGCATGACTCTAATATCACTACCTCCATATCTCAAAACAATTATCAAGTTTCAAAATGATCATACCATCCAATTCACTTCCTATGATAGTTTTTATTATACCCAACTTGGATGCCCATTATTCTAGGACCAATTTTATAACCATAGAAAATACCATGCTGTTCTAAGAGACTTTCAAAATAATATAAGTGCAGCATGATAGATTAACAATTTCTACAAAATTATGCCACCGCCGTGCTCTAAAAGATATAAGTGAAGCAGTAGAGCAAAAACTATCTAGCTCAAAAGATATAAGTGAAGCACATAGAGTATTTTAATAAATTCCAATCAAGTGGCTTTCTTCCAAAAGGTGTGTACAGCAAGGATGATTGTGGTAAACTAAAAAGCAAAGACTAATATCATACAAGACGCTCCAAGCAAAACACATATCATGTGGCGAATAAAAATATAGCTCCAAGTAAAGTTACTGATAGACGAAGACGAAAGAGGGGATGCCTTCCGGGGCATCCCAAGATTAGGCTTTTGGTTATCCTTGAATATCTTGGGGTTCCATGGGCATCCCCAAGCTTAGGATCTTGCCAGTCCTTATTCCATAGTCCATCAAATCTTTACCCAAAACTTGAAAACTTCACAACACAAAACTCAACAGGAAATCTCGTAAGCTCCGTTAGTGCAAGAAAGAAAAACCACCACATAAGTTATTGTAATGAACTCATTCTTTATTTATATTGGTGTTTAAGCTACTGTATTCCAACTTATCTATGGTTCATACCCCTACATACTAGCCATAGATGCATCAAAATAAGCAAACAACACACGAAAAACAGAATCTGTAAAAACAGAATAGTCTGTAGCAATCTGTAACTTTCGAATACTTCTGGAACTCTAAAACTCCTACCAAAAGAGGACGTCCTAGCCAATTTGGCTATTGATCTACATCAAAAAGAATCAACTCAAAATCATGTTTCTGTGATTTATTGAATTTTTTCTCGTGAGCGCAAAGTTTCTGTTTTTCAGCAGAATCAAATTAACTCTTACCATAGGTTATCCTATAGGTTCTACTTGGCACAAACACTAATTAAAACATGAAAACACATCTAAACAGAAATTAGATGCAAAATTTATTACTAAACAGAAGCAAAAAGCAAGAAACAAAAATAAAATTGGGTTGCCTCCCAACTAGCGCTATTGTTTAACGCCCCTAGCTAGGCATTGATAATTTTAATGATGCTCACATGAAAGACAAGAATTGAAGCATAAAGAGAGCATCATAAAGCATGTGAAAAACTGGTATAAGTCTAACATATTTCCTATGCATAGGCATCTTGTAAGCAAAAAAATTATCAAGGCAAACAAAAACTAGCATATGCAATGAAGAACAAAGAGATGATAGCAATCTCAACATGACGAGAGGTAATTTAGTAAGATGAAAATTTCTACAACCATATTTTCCTCTCTCATAATAATTACATGTAGGATTGTAAGAAAATTCAACAATATAGCTATCACAAAACATATTCTTAACACGATCCACATGTATGCAAAGTTGACACTCTTCCAAGATAGTGGCATTAACATTAACTAAAGTCATGACCTCTCCAAACCCACTTTTATCAAAAATACCATAAGATTGAACATTCTCCAAATACATGGGATCTAAAGTTGACACTCTTCCAAACCCACTTTCAATATTATTTCAAACACTATTATCAATCTCATATTCGTCATGGGGCTTAAATAAATTTTTAAGATCCTAAGAAGAATCATTTCAATCATGATCATTGCAACAAGTAGTAGACATAGCAAAACTACCATACCCAAGTTTAGGGTTTTGCATATTATTAGCACAATTTACATCAATAGAATTTGTAATAAAATCATTGCAAGCATGCTTTTTATTCAGATATCTATCGTGAATTGCTTCATAAAGTACTTCATCACAATTTTCAGATTCATGAATTTCAAGCAAAACCTCATAAAGATAAACTAGTGCACTCAACTCACTAGCAATAGGTTCAACATAATTGGATCTCTTAAAGAGATTAGCAAGTGGATGACGATCCATAAACTTTTAGCAAGCAAAGATGCAAGCAAAAATAAGGTACATGGAGACACAACATCAAACGGAAGAGGGGCGAATAAAACGACAAGGGTGAAGTGGGCGAGAGGAAAACAAGAGGCAAATGGCAAATAAATGTAATGCGAGGGAGATGAGTTTGTGATGGATAATTGGTATGTCTTGACTTCAGCGAAGACTTCCCTGGCAACAGCGCAAGAAATACTTCTTGCTACGTCTTGAGCTTGCGTTGGTTTTCCTTGAAGAGGAAAGGGTGATGCAGCACAGTAGCGTAAGTATTTCCCTCAGTTTTTGAGAACTAAGGTATCAATCCAGTAGGAGGCTCCTCACAAGTCCCACGCACCTACACAAACAAACAAGAACTCGCAACCAACGCAATAAAGGGGTTGTCAATCCCTTCACGGCCACTTGCGAAAGTGAGATCTGATAAAGCTAACATGATAAAATAAATATACTTTTGGTATTTTATGATATAGATTGGAAAAGTAAAGATGCAAATAAAAGTAGATTGAAAGCTTATATGATAAGAGATAGACTCGGGGGCCATAGGTTTCACAAGTGGTTTCTCTCAAGATAGCATAAATATTATGGTGGGTGATATTGTCGAGCAATTGATAGAAAAGAGAATAATTATGAGATTATCTAGGCATGATCATGTATATAGGCATCACGCCCATGACAAGTAGATCGAAAAGATTCTGCATCTACTACTATTACTCCACACATCGACCGCTATCCATCATGCATCTAGAGTATTAAGTTCATAAAGAACAGAGTAACGCATTAAGAAAGATGACATGATGTAGAGGGATAAACTCATGCAATATGATATAAACCCCATCTTTTTATCTTCGATGGCAACAATACAATACGTGCCTTGCTGCCCCTGCTGTCACTAGGAAAGGACACCGCAAGATTGAACCCAAAGCTAAGGTCTTCTCCCATTGCAAGAAAGATCAATCTAGTAGGGCAAACCAAACTGATAATTCAAAGAGACTTGCAAAGATAACTTAATCACACATAAAAGAATTCAGAGGATATTCAAAAATTTCTCATAGATAAACTTGATCATAAACCCACAATTCATAGGATCTCGACAAACACATCGCAAAAAGAGTTACATCGAATAGATCTCCAAGAAGATCGAGGAGAACTTTGTATTGAGATTCAAAGAGAGAGAACAAGCCATCTAGCTAATAACTATGGACCCGAAGGTCTATGGTAAACTACTCACAACTCATCGGAGAGGCCTTGGAGATGATGTAGAGGCCCTCCATGATCGATTCCCCCTCCGGCAGAGCGCCGGCAAAGGCTCCAAGATGGGATCTCGCGGTTACAGAAGGTTACGGCGGTGGAACTAGGTTTTCGTGGTCGCTTGTGATGTTTTCGGGCTACATGGGTATATGTAGGATGAAGGAGTACGTCGGTGGACGATCGAGGGGCCCATGAGGGTGGGGGCGCACCCACCTATAGGGGGCGCGCCAGGCACCCTCGTGGCCGCCTCCTTTGTTTCTTGACTTCCAATCCAAGTTCTCTGGATCACATTTGTTCCAAAAAGATCACTCCCAAAGGTTTCATTCCGTTTAGACTCCGTTTGATATTCCTTTTCTTCGAAATACTGAAATAGGCAAAAAACAGCAATTCGGGCTGGGCCTTCGGTTAGTAGGTTAGTCCCAAAAATGATATAAAAGTGTAAAGTAAAGACCATAAACATCCAAAACAGGTAATATAATAGCATGGAACAATCAAAAATTATAGATACGTTGGAGACGTATCAGGTCCGCGTTGGGCGGTGTAGCTGTTCGACCGTTGGGTCGTGGTTTCGTTGGCCCGTGGTTTCGTTGGGTCATCCCTTGCATTAAATGCCTGCGCGCGCTGCCATGATAAAAGGCATCTATGCATGCACCCAACAAGCCTGCCTGCATGCATCGATGTGCGCCGCCACGATGCGCCGACCGAGCCTGCATGCACTGATGCGTGCCGCCACGATGCACTGACCGAGCCGCTTTCGTGCACGCCAGCTGCCACGGATACAGCGACGGTCGCTGCCCCTGGTTCCTCTCTTCTCACACGCTTGTCTCCTTGATTTAGATCATCGTCTTTTACGATTAGTTGCAGCCTTTTCGATCCACACGCATCTGCACCCGTTTTGCTACGACAAATAAATTGAACAAATATATTGTGGCTGCATGCCCATAGCATGATCACATAGTTGAAACTAGGAAGAACTTCATAATAGAATAGATAGAAAACTTAATAATAGAACTTGATAAAAGGGCCAACAAGCCCATAGCATCCCCAACATAGTTCAATTACAACTTGACATAACATAGACTCAAAAAAATAGATAGAGTGTTTAGAACCCTAGACGCCGCCTTCTCCACCTTGCTCCTCCTCCAGGTGCCCTTCACTGCTCCTCCGAGGCATTGTCGATGGGGTACGGAAGAGTGTGCTGGCGCGACGCAGTGGGGAAGATGTTGGTGTACTCCGTGAACATGTTGTGGGTGGTGAAAGCGATGAACTCGCAGTCACACCAAAACACCCGGCCGAGGAGGTAGAAGGCGTTGAATGTGTTGGTGAAGTGGGAAGGAGAGCAACCACCGCCCCGTTTTTGATGGCCTCCTCGACAGGGAACATCCTTGGAGATCCCCGCGGGAGGTGGTGGTAGCCAGACGTGAGGAAGAACTTGGTGAAGTTCCTTGCAGTCCTCCACCTTGATATCGCCCACACAAGTAGTGTCCGCTCAACATACACGCCAGGAGGGTAGAGCCTCTCCGGCACGGTGGGTGGGAACTGGTAGGTTGGTCTGGTGTACTGCATGGCTGAGGATGTGCTAGAAGAAGTAGAAGTGGTCGAAGAGCAAGAAGGGCAAATGGCAGAGAGGATGGGAGATGGATGAGGGATGGCAGAGGCAGAGGGTGGCTTAAATAGCCATAGTGCTACGTGTTATTTGGTCGTGGCAATAACGGGGTCAAATGTGTTCAAACCCACCGCAGCATCGGAAGTGTACACATGTGGGAAACGATAGTTTGAAAAAGAAGAAGAAAAAGAAGCTAATTGCACGCGTGGGAATCAGTGGTCATATATATTATATGAACAAAAAGAGACAACTTTTGAACAAAATTTTGGTCATTTTGCATTTGTATAGAACAAAAAGAACAGAGCCAGCACGTTCATAAAAAATAGAGAAAACGATGCAAAAATATAGAGCCAGCAAGTTCACAAAAAATAGAGCAAACGATGCAAATATATAGAGCCAGCAAGTTCAGAAAAAATAGAGCAAACGATGCAAAAAAATGACGCAATTCGCCGGTGTCGGTGTCAAAACCGGCGGATCTCGGGTAGGGGGTCCCAATCTGTGCGTCTTAGGCTGATGGTAACAGGAAGCAAGGGAAACAATGTTTCCCAGGTTCGGGCCCTCTCGATGGTGGTAAAACCCTACTTCCTGCTTGATTAAAATTGAAGATATGGGTAGCACAAGAGTAGATCTACCACGAGATCATAGAGGCTAAACCCTAAGAGCTAGCCTATGATGGTATGATTGTAATTGTGATCGGCCTTCGAAGTACCATCCTCTCCGGTTTATATAGACACCGGAGAGCTAGGGTTTACATGGAGTCGGTTACAAGGAAGGAAACATAATATCTGGATCACCAAGCTTGTCTTCCACGCAAAGGAGAGTCCCATCCGGACACGAGCCGAAGTCTTGAGTCTTCTATCTTGACGCCTCTATAGTCCGGACGATGTATATAGTCCGGTTGTCCGAACACCCCCTTATCCAGGACTCCCTTAGTAGCCCCTAAACCAGGCTTCAATGACGATGAGTCCAGCGCACAGGCTTGTCTTCGACATTGCAAGGCGGGTTCCTCCTCTGAATACTCCAATGTTCCCATCATGACGAACAATGTCCGGCATCTTCATCAATGTTGTACCCCTTGGCTTCAGTGCTTCAATAATGACCTTTTCCACGTGTTGAGCAAATGCGATGAGTCAAGGCATTTTTGCATTTTCCACCCTCGGTCCTTCGGGCTAGCCGTCTATTTGAAGAGACGGGGATTGCCAGATCCAAACCTCACTCTCCCTCCTTGAGCAAGCATCCAATAGAGCGCCCAGAACAAACCATTCCAACATGGCCAGTCGTCGTATCTCCTCTGCTTGCTCCCCTTGCCCCAAGCCGGGGGACTGGGGAGAGTGTTCAGTTCCCCATAGCCGTTTGGTAAAGTTACAAACCCAAGGGCTCCTCCCACCAGCATTCATGGTCCCTGTCTGAGCCGTAGTGGCCACCTACAACGGCGGGGAACAAGCGGAGAGATCCCCCAATCTGTCTCCAGAGGAGCGAATATGCTTAATTCCGCATCTGTTAAGGGGCGTCGGGTTTCCTATTCATCCATTCCTTTGTGGGCTTTTGGAGTTCTACGGCCTCTAGTTGCACAATTTTACCCCAGCCTCCATACTGCATATAGCAGGGTACGTCGCCCTTTGTGAGCTATTTCTAGGGTGTGAGGCTCATTTCGGATTGTGGAAGAAGCTGTTCTGCCTTGTCCCCCACAACCAGGGAGAATCCCTATGTCAAGTGGGTGGGGCCGAAGTATGGCGCATCGCCGGGACCGGATACCTATCCGGTACTCCCAAGAAGGCTCCAGATAACTGGGCCTCGGAGCTGTTTTATATTGACGACGCTCCCATGTTCGGACGGGACTCCCCATGTTCAGTAACACCCCGCCGAGGGCACGTCTAAGCTGGCGCCCCCGAGGTCCCCAAGAAGAGGATTCCAGGGAAGTTTATTTCCTGATGAGGAGGATAAAGTTACTAGCCCATTCCGGACTGACGATAGTCGAGGTGATGGCAATATTCATAATGCGGGGAGTGCAACCGCTTCAATAGCGGAGCAATCCCATGTGGCACTACAACGGGACAGACGATGCCACCCGCTTCGGCCGTAAGGGTCCGGACTCTCCCACCGCTCTGGCAAGGATACTGTCCGACCTATACAAAGGAGAAGAGGAAGAACTCCTCCATATCAAACCGCGGGACGGATTCTCCATGTACAATCCCCCAAACTGGGTAAGTCTTCATTTATTTTATCGCTTCACTTATTGTGGCGTTCTTTGCTAAAGTTACCTGCGTCGGTATTTCCAAGCAAGAACTGAGCAGGGACGTGGAAGGAATCACCAGCCCTTCTCCGCAGCCAGAGGACCCCGAAAGGGCCCTGGATCCAGGACTTGAAGAAGACCCAGATGCGGCCGTGGAGCTTGTCAACGGGATATTTTATTGGGCGAGCCATGACGGCGCCCCAGTGGCTATCACCGCCGATTATCCCGGACTGTTAACTTCGTCGCGTGTAAGCCAAGCCGAAAACTCGATCCTCCGAAGAGAATTCTTTCCTGATGTCACACCTTATCCCTGATATGTTGTGCTTTTGCAGAAGCGACGTTTGGAGCGCAGGGCCGAGCCCCTAGGGACCCGTTAGCCACAGCTGTTCGGATTGGGTAGGCTCAAGAGGAAGGTGATTAGAACCGACACGCCTCTACAGAGGTAAGAAAACAACCTATCATGTAATTTTGTAGTCGTTTGAAGTATAACAGTGCCCTTTGTACATCTTGGCAGGAAGAGGAGTATCAGGACTGTATCTAGAGATCCTGCCAACCACGCCTCCACCAGTCGAGCTCCAAGACCAACTTCGAGAGAGGAGGTGGACGTAGGGCCGATGCTGCATAGTCCTCCGACAAAGGACACAGACATGCTCTCCCCCACCAATTCGGAGGTAGAGAGCGCCATGGATCATCGGCGTCAACGGGCCGTGCTTCGCAACATCTTTTCCGAAGAGGCATTTAATGCCTTCAATTCGGGAGATGCATACATCCAAGCTGCTCAAAGCGGACTTGCTCGGGCGACAGTCCAGTATACCAAAGATATACGGGTAAGAAAGCTTGATGAGCATATATATAGAAGTAGCCCCTGAGACATGAAACGGTTGAAACAACAGTTTTAAGTATCAATTCATGCGTAGGTTCTTGTAGATAAGAATGAGCAATTCTCTCGGGAGCTAGAGGAGTGCAAGACTCAACTGAGGGCCATAGTTGCCAAGCTAGAGGAATCCTAGAAGGCCTCATGTGGTAATATTTATCTGAATTATATGAAAATGCACCAGTTGGCAACTGGCTAGTATGACACATTTTACAGGAAGTTCTGTAGACAACCCCTAAGTAAATCCGGAGGGTGGCGGGGAGGACGAGTCGCATCTGCAGAGGCAACTAAAGGCAGGTGAACGCATCCTAACGCAAGTGAAGCATGATAAGAATATGCTCCAAGATGCCAATGTTCGGCTGGACGTGGAATTGAAAGACGTCCGCGCACAGCTGGCGGACTCCATGAAGGAGAACAAAAGGCTTCACCGCGGCATTTATCATAAGTGCCTAAACGAACTGTAGTATAGTTCGGCGAGGAAGCATATTGAAAAGGTTATGTTTGCAGGAATGCTAATGGGTCGCCCTGAGTAGGAGATGCTTGCTTCTGCAGGTGATTTACTACAGGACCTCTCACAACTGCACGAGCGAGCTCGACAGGTGATGTAGTGCATTGCGCGGTCTCTGTGGCCACCAAGCTCCCTGCCAAATGGCATGGGGGGGGCTTGTGGACATGCTTCAAGGAGCACGGCAGCGCTTCCATTTGTGGAAGATATCAGCCTACCGGCAAGGTGCATGAGAAGCAGGGGCGATGGTGAATACGCGCTACACCAAGCTGGAACCGAACCATATGGCCGAAGTTGGACCGGCCGGGCCAGATGGGCAAGAAATTCCCGTGAGTCTGGTATATGACCAGGTGGTGTTAGCCGCAAAGTATTCTCAACAGGATTGTAAGTTAGATAGCCTGTTGGATGGTATAGAGGATGAATATAATCAGTCCAAATGACTGTGTAATTCGATGGACATAAGTAGCCCCTAGCCAAATTAAAATCATTTGTCGTGGCGGACCTTTTCGCTTCAGCCCCCGGATCCTAAAGTCCGGGGTGTGTCCGGATACCCGATTGGTTATATAAAACCAGAGTATGTGTGGAGACCAGGCGTAGGGGTCATAAGTGCTTGAACAGACAAGTACCCAACTAGTTATGTTATATTGCCTGGTTAGCAAGAAACATCTTCCAGGGAGAATAGTTCCGTTAAGGGTTCCTTTCCCTGGGTAAGCATGTGTCAAGGCACGTGTCTGGACTGCGAACCATAGTGCAGGATACAAAACTTCTGCGGATTAATGTTATAATAAACGAAGACATCTTTTGTTCACCAACCGAATATTCTATTAAGGAAACTAGCTTTCGGCTTCACCCAGTCTGACGTACACATCCGGCTCAACCGGCAGTAACAATCGCTGAGGTGCTCCCCTTATGCCCTAGCTGAATTAATGGGAACATAGGGCATAAACACAGGAGCCAGGCAACCCAGCTTGGTCACGTCTTAAGTCATATCGATGCATATAATGGTGAATAAAAGGCACACATGGAAAAAGAAACGCATGTGCGACGGGCAAAAAGGCCCTGAAAGTAATTTATATTTAGCTTCCGTATAGGAAGCCCCCAGGTAAAGCTTACACACATAGTGCGGCCGGAGTAAGCCGGTAGTCCGTACTATATGAAATACTTGTGTGAAAAGAAAGAGATCGAGAATGGAAAAGGGAGGGAGCATAATTGAAAAAGGAGGGTTAAGGAGACGAACACTGAGTTCGGCGCTAGGCATAGAATCTCCGGAGTCTGGCCGTGTTCCATGGGTTCGGCTCGAGTCTGTTATCGAACGCATTATGTAAGTGGTATGCTCCTCCGGTGAGAACTTTGTCGATGATGAAGGGGCCTTCCCAGTTGGGTTTGAGCTTGTCCTTCTTCTTCTCTGGTAAGCGTAGAACGAGTTCGCCAATATTATAAGTTTTGGTCCGCACTTCTCTGCTTTGGTATCGTCGAGCCTGTTGCTGATAGAATGCGGAACAGGCCTCAGCGACATCGCGCTCTTCCTCCAGGGCATCCAAATTATCCTGCCGATCTAACTCGGCTTCCTTCTCTTCGTACATGCGTACGCGTGGCGAATCATGTATGATGTCTCATGGTAGTACTGCTTCCGCGCCGTACACCATAAAAATGGTGTATATTCGGTGGTGCGATTCGGCGTGGTCCGCAGCCCCGAGAGTACGGAGTCGAGCTCCTCGACCCACTGAGTATCCGAGTCTGTCAAGGATTGCACTAGTCTGGGTTTGATGCCGCTCATGATAAGACCGTTTTCCCGTTTAATCTGGCCATTTGTTTGAGGATGGTAGATGGAAGCATAGTCGAGCTTAATGCCCATTTTTCCGCACCAAGATTTCACCTCATCGGCCGTGAAATTCGAGCCATTATCGATGATGATGTTGTGGGGGACACCGTATCGGTGTATGACCCCGGATATAAAGTCTATTACTGGTCCGGACTCGGCCGTTTTCACTGGTTTGGATTCTATCCATTTGGTGAACTTGTCAACCATGACCAATAAGTATGTTTTCTTATGGCTTCCCCCTTTAAGGGGTCCAACCATATCCAACCCCCAGACCGCGAAGGGCCAAGTTATGGGGATTGTTTGGAGAGCGGTAGGGGGCATATGATTCTGATTGGCAAAGAGCTGGCAACCGACGCAGTGTTGGACAAGGTCCTATGCGTCTGCTCGGGCTGTCGGCCAATAGAAACCTGTATGGAAGGCTTTGCTGACTAGTGCTCGACCGCAGCGTGGTGCCCTCCTAGTCCGTCATGGATTTCAGCCAAGAGCTGCCTCCCTTCCTCTTCGGAGATGCACCTTTGAAGCACTCCGGTGGCGCTTTTCTTATAAAGTTCCCCTTCATGGACTTTGTAAGCTTTAGAACGCCGGACAATGCACCGTGCTTCATTTTGGTCTTCAGGGAGCTCCTGCCTATTTAGGTAGGCCAAGAAAGGCTCAGTCCATGGGGCGATGACAGCCATTATTTCATGGGCTGACGATGTTATTTCGGTGGTAGAACCTCCGATTATGTCTGATAGTTCGGAAGCTGGGGATGTATTCGGATCCGTGCTGGTATTGCCGGACTTCCCTTCCCATACCATGGATGGCTTGAACAGCCTTTCCAGGAATATGTTAGGTGGGACGGGGTCGCGTTTAGCGCCAATGCGTGCAAGGACATCTGTCGCTTGATTGTTTTCTCGAGCCACATGGTGGAATTTGAGCCCCTCGAACCGAGCTGACATTTTAAGGATGGTATTGCGATAGGCCGCTATTTTTGGATCCTTGGCATCAAAGTCTCCATTTATTTGTGATATTGCGAGGTTTGAATCCCCGCGCACTTCTAGGCGTTGAATGCCCATAGAGACTGCCATTCGGAGACCGTGCAACAGAGCCTCATATCCGACTGCATTGTTGGAGTATGTGTATAATATTTGGAGGACGTACTGGACCGTGTCTCCGGTGGGAGAAGTCAGGACTACACTTGATCCCAATCCGGCTAGCATTTTAGAGCCGTCAAAGTGCATGATCCAGTTAGAGCACGCGCCGTACTCTTTAGGGAGTTCGGCTTCCGTCCATTCGGCGACGAAGTCGGCTAATACTTGCGACTTGATAGCCCGCCGAGGCTTGTATGTTACGTCAAATGAAAATAGTTCGATGGCCCATTTAGCAATCCGGCCTATGGCATCGCGGTTATTTATTTTATCATTGAGTGGTACTTCGGAGGCCACCGTAATCGAACACTCTTGAAAGTAGTGTCGTAGCTTTCGGGATGCCATGAAGACTGCTTATGCTATTTTTTGATAGTGTGGGTATCGGGATTTGCATGGGGTGAGGACCGTGGATACATAATAAACCGGCTTCTGTAGCGGGAATTTGAATCCGTCAACCTCTCGTTCGACGACGAGTACTGCGCTTACAACTTGATGTGTTGTAGCTATGTACAGCAGCATAGGTTCGTCGATAGTTGGCGCTGTTAGGACTGGATTACTGGCCAATAAGGTCTTTATTTCATCTAGTCCGGCCGCGGCTGCATCCGTCCACACGAAGTGTTCGGTGCGCTGAAGGAGGCGATAAAGAGGCAATGCCTTTTCTCCTAACCTGGAGATAAAGCGGCTCAAAGCAGCCACACATCCAGCTAGTTTTTGGACGTGTTTGAGGTCTGTTGGTATAGCCAACTGTGACAAAGCTTGGATTTTTGCTGGATTAGCTTCAATTCCTCTATTGGAAACGATGAAGCCCAGCAGTTTTCCAGAGGGGACGCCGAAAACGCATTTCTCCGGATTCAGCTTGATGTCGTATGTTCGTAAGTTGTCGAACGTAAGCCTCAAGTCATCAATTAAGGTTTCGACGTGTCTTGTTTTTACGACTATGTTGTCCACGTATGCCTCCACTGTTTTGCCGATTTGCTTTTCCAGGCATGTTTGAATCATGCGTTGATAGGTTGCTCCGGCATTCTTAAGCCCGAAAGGCATATTGTTGAAGCAGAAAGGGCCATATGGCGTTATGAAAGCTGTTGCAGCTTGGTCGGACTCTTCCATCTTTATTTGATGGTATCCAGAGTATGCGTCGAGGAAACAGAGCGAGTCGTGTCCAGCTGTGGCATCGATGATTTGATCGATGCGAGGGAGGGGAAAGGGATCCTTGGGGCAAGCCTTGTTAAGGTCTTTGAAGTCGACGCATAGGCGCCAAGATTTGTCCTTCTTTGGTACCATTACCAGGTTCGCCAGCCAATCCGGATGTTTGATATCCCTGATGAATCCGACCTCAAGTAGCTTGGCTAGCTCCTCCCCCATGGCTTGCCGTTTGGGCTCCGAAAATCGCCTTAGGGTCTGTTTAACAGGTTTGTATCCCTTCAGTATGTTAAGGTTGTGTTCGGCCAATCCACGTGGGATGCCCGGCATGTACGATGGGTGCCAGGAGAAGATATCCCAATTCTCGCGTAAGAAGTCGCGCAGTGCGGCGTCCATAGCGGGGTTCAACTGTGTCCCGATGGAAGCTGTCTTCATGGGGTCCGTTGGGTGGACTTGGAATTTGACTATCTCATCTGCGAGTTTGAATGAGGTGGACTTGGGTCACTTGTCGAGTATCACGTCGTCCCTTTCCACGGTGGTGCGTAGCGTAGTTAATTATTCTGCCGCTAGGGCTTCAAATAATGCTTCCAAGGCCAGCGCTGCGGTTTTGTTTTCGGCGCGGAGTGCGACATCCGGATCACTAGCTAGAGTGATGATTCCATTGGGTCCGGGCATTTTAAGCTTCATGTACCCGTAATGGGGTATGGCTTGAAAGCTCACAAACGCGTCCCGCCCTAGAAGGGCGTGGTATCCGCTGTTGAAAGGAGCCACTTGGAAGGTGATTTCTTCGGACCTATAATTCTCTGGGGTGCCGAATACCACGTCGAGTGTGATTTTTCCCGCACACCGAGCCTCCCGACTAGGGATCATTCCCCTGAAGGTCGTGCCACTTTGTTCAATGCGGCTTTTGTCAATCTCCATCTTCTTGAGGGTTTCTTCATAGATTAGGATTAATCCGCTTCCGCCGTCCATGAGTACTTTAGTGAGCCGAAAGCCATCCACTATTGGGCTAAGGACTAGAGCGGCCGGTGCCTGGACGGACTGGAATTGGGGTTCTTCACTGGCATTGAAGGTTATAGCAGTGTCGTTCTGCGGATTTACTTTTGCCACATGGGAAATTTCAACGGAGCTTCGATGCGCTCGCTTGCGCCTATTGTTTGAGGCGAAGGTCTCGAAGACTGACAGCACCGTATAGTGTTCCTTGGCGGGATGTGGTTCTGCTTTATGGCTCTCGAGGAGATCCTCGCCACTCTTAGCTACCTGCCGGAGTATCCAACATGCTCTAAGGCTATGGGTCGGCGTTGCATCCGGCGTGCTGTGAAGATTACACGGCCCATTGAGCCATTCTTCCAATACGGTTCCACGCCCTGGGGCGGGTTTTGGTTTCTTGGGAATTGAGTTGGTCGACTTACGAGAGTTCGGCCGTTTAGTTCGGACAAAGGTTCCGGTGAGGGCCATACTATCCCAAAATTCTGTTTGGGTTTTCCAGGCACTTTCCATTGCACGGTACTTTTGTACTATGGTTGCTAAGTCTGTAAAGTGCACTATGTCACGGCGACTTATAGCATTAAGGAGTCCTTTGTTCGTGCAGTTTCTGCAGAAAAGAGAGACTACGTCCTCCTTGTGGCAGTCCTTGACCTTATTAAGAGCAAGGAGAAATCTAGCCCAGTAACGATGTACCGTCTCCTGGGGCTCCTGCCGGACACGGGAGAGACGGATTAAGTCCAAGCGGGCGTCGTTGGCTGAATCCGGATTTTGATCCGATCTGACGCCCGGGGGCACGGGAAGTACCGAGCCCGAAAATTTGGGATCTAGAGTATTACCTAATCCCTTCGGCCCAACGCCCGTTTCTAAGTCCGGGACCTTGGTCATGTCTTCCTTTGGGTGGGTGTTCGGCTCACTGAGTTCGGTGATCCGGACATAATTCGTCCTCAAAGTTGGGGGGCAACCCACGTGTGGTTCCTCCACTACCGCTATCTCATGGGTGGCCGACGGGGATCTAATGTCCCTCTGGTCGGGTTTAAGCCCAATCCGGTCGTAGTCCGTAGCGACTCCCAAAGCGGCGATGCGATCCAAGAGCTCGTTCAGAGAGGAGAGCTCCATCGGATCCATCTATTCGGCAAGCTCCGAATCGATGCGAAGGTTATGTGCGATGACCCGAGAGGCCATCGTCGGCACGACAGCCGATGGGGAGGTCATAATGAAGCCGCCAAGCCGGAGAGTCTGGCCTACAGCCAGCGCTCCCCAGAAGTGATGTCGTCCTTGACAACGAGACGAGCCATCGAGTCCTTGCAGCGGCAACACAGAGGAACTCTCAATGAAAGCACCAATGTCGGTGTCAAAACCGGCGGATCTCGGGTAGGTGGTCCCGATCTGTGCGTCTTAGACTAATGGTAACAGGAAGCAAGGGACACAATGTTTACCCAGGTTCGGGCCCTCTCGATGGAGGTAAAACCCTACTTCCTGCTTGATTAATATTGAAGATATGGGTAGTACAAGAGTAGATCTACCATGAGATCGTAGAGGCTAAACCCTAAGAGCTAGCCTATGATGGTACGATTGTAATTGTGATCGGCCTTCTAAGGACCATCCTCTCCGGTTTATATAGACACCGGAGAGCTAGGGTTTACATGGAGTCGGTTACAAGGAAGGAAACATAATATCTGGATCGCCAAGCTTGTCTTCCACGCAAAGGAGAGTCCCATCCGGACACGAGTCCAAGTCTTGAGTCTTGTATCTTGACGCTTCTATAGTCCGGACGATGTATATAGTCCGGCTGTCCGGATACCCTCTTATCCAGGACTCCCTCAGTCGGCCCAACCAGATCTTGATTTCCTTTTGGGCCCAATAACAACGTTTTTTTTCGCAGAGTCAGTGGTGGGCGAGCAGCCGAGCACAACCAATAGGATCGCCTCTCGCGGATTGCCCCACGATCCAACGATGCGGAGCCGTCCTTGTGATCCAACGACACGGAGCCTGCACGCAGCCAGCCCACCTAATTCCTTCTAGAAGACCAGATCTGAGGGTAATCGCTTGGTGCGAGGGTATGATCGGACGGCTAACGTTGAGAGCTAGTGTTAGGCAAAAACCCGCGGGGTTTAGGCGGGTTTTGAGCTAGTCAACGGGGTTTCGAAGGCTTTGACTGAGCATAACTAATTTTAAAAAAATCGAAAAATATGAAACCTTCGTTGTTCGTCGTTTTATAAGACAGCCGTCTCGAGCGGCCTCGAGGGCTCCTAACGAGGAAAAATACTAAACTTGGTCTACGGTCATTTAAATGAAAAATCCCTAGCTGGCACGATCGAGGTCAAATGAGCACCATTAATTTAAAAAAATCAAAAAAGTATAAAACCTGCTCACAATGTTGTCTTATCTGACATGTTACCAACCAAAAATCATAAACTTGGTCCATGGTCATTTTCATGAGAAAACCTTCACACATATAAGCTATCATGTACATGATTTCATAGAGTTCAAGGAGAGGAAGTAGGGTTACCTTCTGTTTTTGAGAAATTTAAAGAAAATTAGAAAAATGACCAAAGCTTTATTTCAAAGTGAATAAGAAGGATCTGAAGTTAGTTTTCCATTTTCATATTTCAAACGTGTTTTCAATAGTTTTTCAAAAAAATGTAAAAATATGAATATTAATTCAAAAAATACTGAGACTTCGAACCTACCCTATGGAAAGTGAATATGTGTTAATAAAATAACATTTGGCTCATTTAGAGTAGGTCCAAAAAAACTTGATTACAAATGGGATGTTTACCCTAGCCTCGGAGCTCATTTGGATAACATTTCTCAAATTCAAATTTATTTGACCTATTCTAAATCACTTCAAATTTTGCACACATGATCTACTACACAAACATAGATAGTTTTCCAAGGTTTTACTTGTTTTTGCATTTTCCTGAATTTATACTGTCCAGGTTTGCCAAGGTTTACATGATCATGCATTTGATTTCCTACACAACATGTGTGATCATTGCAGCACCTAAAATCATAGTTCACAACATCTAAACATAACTAACCATAGATTTAGGACAGACAAATATACCACAGGCAAATTTAAGGACAGACAAATATAGATAGCAACCACATTACTAGCATCAACATAGCCAACCATAACCAAATTCATGAAAACTAAATTCAGTTCAACAAACCATAACCAACGAGATTCAGTTCAACAAACCAAAAGTAACCCAACAGATAAACTTAAAGATTCAGTTCACAGCATCACATCATCGATCACATCACGCCGGAGTCAAGGCCTTCGCGAGGGCGAAATGCTGCCCCCTGATCATGTAGTCCTCCTCGTGAATCGCTACAACCTCCGCATGAGACAGAAGGTGATCGAAGCGCACATACCTTGGCTTTGGTTTGGTGGTGCAGTAGGGGCAGTGCCACTTCTTGGTCTTGCGGGTGTAGAAGGAAGCAACTCCCTTGGCCTTAATCTTCACCACCTCCTTGGCTGTGAAGGATGCGACATTGCCCTTGTACACTTCTTCTCCAGAATCATACTGCACACATGAATGAGTTACATTAATACATTATAGATTCATGGATACACTATGTCAAAGGAACTAAATGAACAATCTAAATTTCAAGTAGGATTACCTCATATTCTTCAACATCACTTTCCTCTGGATCATACGGGTCGTGCTGGGCCAGCTTCCTCTTTCTACCCCCCAACCATCATCCTCCTGAACATACAATTACATCCATCACTAGTAAATTCGGAAGCCAATAGAAAATTTAGATATGCACACATGACACATTGATCATAGGGATAATATACTCCCAATATACTATGATCATTGTTTTGCATTTTCCATTGTCATTCACACAAATTGAATAACACAGCTAATATAACTACATATTGTGGACAAATTTTTATACTAATGAATCAAGGGTTAATTTTGGTTATGACATTCAAATTTATATTGTGATTCATACGGTAGGATTGTGATTCTAAACATAACTAACTTCTTAATCAATGGATTCCATTTGGGCATATGACATTCAAAACCCCAATCTGAGTAGCATTCAAAAACAAATCTAATAGGGACCCAATCTAAGGCAACGAATCTGAGTAGCATTAAAAACCCCAATATGTGAGCACTAAAAACAAATCTAATAAGCATGCATCTGTTCACAACATCTAGCATTTTTGCAACGAATTTATCCAAATCTAAAAACAAATCTAAAAACCCCAATCATTGCAGCACCTAAAATCATAGTTCACAACATCTAGCATTTTTGCAACGAATTTATCCAACAAACTCTACTCCAAAAAACCCCATCCTCCCAACCCATACAAAACCCCCGCCCATCCGTCAAACCAACTACTCTAACCATCTGAACTACCATATGAATCACAATCTAACCAATGCAACTATGGAGAAACTAACTCTAAAAGCTAAGCAAGTGCAAATACCTGCTGCTCCACGACAGGCGGCGCATCGGGGGTATCGGGATGGACAGCGTCACTCGATGTCATCACCTTCTGCAGCGATGAGGCCATGGACCACCGTGGACACCGCCGACATCCGCGGTCACCGCGCCCTGACCATGTAGCTCCACCACATCTCTGGCCGATGCGCCGGCATTTCCACGAGTGTAGTCCATCTGACAAATGGAGGTGATGAAGGTGAGGAAGAGGATGCGGTGGGGGAGAGCGAGATGGTGCGGTGGAGGCAGTGGAGGAGAGCGAGACGACGCTGGTGGGGGAGAAGAAGATGATGCGGTAGGGAGGGGATTTGGGGGAAAATGGTAGGGGTGATGGAGGTGGTTGCCCCTCTTTATATGATGGGACGTTTCCGGCATGTCCATGGACACGTGCTACCCCACGACCGCGCACGCACGACCGCGGTCTTGCATGCACCCACGTCTAAGCGGCCCCACTCGTCAGAGTTAAAGGTGAAAGGCATTAACCCGACGGCAACGTCTGTTATAACCTATTCTGAGGGTTTCGGGCAAGGGAGTGGGGGAAAGTGAGAAAAATTAACCGAGTGGGGATGAGTGTGTAGAGCTAAGGAAACAGGCGCACAGAAATAAAAAAACCCTAAAAATAATGTGCCAGACTTTGGTTTTAGGATGATTAGAGTGCTTGTTTACTATGTGCAGTGCAAAAACAGAATCTTTGGCTGTAGCGTGTGAATTTTCATTTTTTACTGGAAAGTCAAACGGGTCTGAAACTTTTTGCACTGTACTTCTATACAATGTTTTTAGATTTTTTCTATTTTCTTAGAATTTTGGAGTTACAGAAGTATACGTAGTTTCCAGATTACTACAGACTATCCTATTTTTGACAGATTCTGTTTTCTATGTGTTATCCGCTTATTTTGATAAATCTATGGGTAGTATCGGGGGGTATGAACCATGGTGAAGTTAGAATACAGTAGATATAATTCTAATATGAAAATGGAATGATTTTACAACAGTACCTAAAGGTAGTGATTTGCTTTATTATACTAATGGGTCTCACAAAGTTTGGATGAAGTGTTCAAAGAACGAGGAGTTACCGATGTCAGAAAAATAAAGAGAGGCAAGAGATCAAGCTTGGGGATGCCCAAGGCACCCCAAGTAAATATTTTCAAGGATACTCAAGCATCTAAGCTTGGGGGTGCCCCGGTTGGCATCCCATCTTTCTTCTTCAACAATCATCGGTATACCTCGGTTTTTGTTTTGTTCACATGATTTGTGTCCTTTGTGTTTTTCTTTTTTTAGAACCATGCTAGTATGAGATATCCCTTCATTGATTTATAGAATGCTTCATGTGCTTCACTTATATCTTCTGAGTATGGTTTCATAGAATGCTTCATGCGCTTCACTTATATATTTTGAGCATTGGATATTGGTTAATCTATATTAATTGTAGAATGCTCCACGAACTTCACTTATATCTTTTGAAGTAGGAATAAGACTACCATCGAAAGTGTGTTTGGAAGAGTGTAAACTTTAGGAAGTAATGATCCCACTATTTTGGAGGGTGTTGAATCTTAGTGTGATATTTATGAAAGTGGATTTGGAGAGGTCTCCACTTTAGTTAGTAATGATTCCACTATTTCGGAAGAGGTTCCAATTGATTACGAGAAGAAAGTTGCTATCTATGATGATTATTGTGATGACTTGTATGCTATAAAGAATAATGTTAACCATGAAACTTGTCATCATGATTTTTAATTTTCAATTGGATTATGCCTCACATGATAGTTATTTTGTTGAGTTTGCTCCCACTATTCCAAATGAGAAGAATTTTGCTTATGTGGAGAGTAGTAAAATTTCTATGCTTGTAGATCATGAAAATAATGCTTTATGTGATGGTTATATTGTTGAATTGATTCATGATGCTACCGAACATTATTATGAGGAAGGAATATATGCTTGTAGGAGTTGCAATAATATCAACTTTCCTCTCTATGTGCTTAACGTTTTCAAGTTTTGCCTTCCTATGCTAGTTGATTCTTGTTCCCATAAGTTGTCTGCTCACAAAATCCCTAGGCATAGGAAGTGGGTTAGAGTTTAATTTGCTAGTCATGTGCTTAATGATGCTCTCGTTATGTTTTCATTCTTATCTTTCATATGAGCATCATTGAAATCATCATGCCTAGCTAAAAGGCATTAAAGAAAAGCGCTTGTTGGGAGACAACCCAATATTTATCCTTATTGCTTTTGTGTGTTCACATGATAAGCTACTGTAGTAATCATGTTTTATAGCTTTTGTTTCAATAAAGTGCCAAGTAAGACCTTTGGGATGGCTTAATATGATAGTTGATTTGATCTTGCTGAAAAACAGAAACTTTTGTGCTCACAAAAACAAATTGCTTAGGACTTCCTAATTTCTCTGGATTTTTGGAGTAGCCTAAGTATGGTTGCTGTTCAGATCATTACAGACTGTTCTATTTCTGGCAGATTATGTTTTCAATGCATAGTTTGCTTGTTTTCTAGTTTCTATGGACTATATTTCTCAATATAAATTGTAGAAATGATATGATACAGTAGGAATTGTGTGAGAACAATTATGGATCTTGTCTTTGACAGCACCAAAGTGAATGGTTTACTCTTTATCATACTAACCCATCTCATGAAGTTTCGTTAAGTTTTGTGTGATTGAAGTTTTCAAGTTTTGGGTGAGATATCGACATGAGGAGAATAAGGAGTGGAAAGACCCTAAGCTTGGGGATGCCCAAGGCACCCGAAGGTAATATTCAAGGAAGACTCAAGCGCCTAAGCTTGGGGATGCCCCGGAAGGCATCCCCTCTTTCATCTTCAAAACTATCGGTATACCTTATCAGAGCTATATTTTTATTCATCACATGATATGTGTATTGCTTGGAGCGTATTTTCAATTTTACTTGTTGTTTGAATAAAATCATTGGATCTGAAATCTTGAATAAGAGAGAGAGTCCTCCCATAGCTAGTTAATTATTCGACTACTCAGTGTTCTTCACTTATATCTTTTTGGAGTAGTTTGTCATTTACTCTTGTGCTTCACTTATATCCCGTCAGTAAATGATTGAATGAATTGAATATCATAAATATGGGTTTATATATGTTTCATTTTCTTATACCATGGGGAGTAATGACTTCACACATAATAAGTATAGGTGGTAAATTTATTGAAAGTTAGCAAACGCAGTATTGGTCACTTGAAAAATTCATGAAAGAATATTTAGGGAAGAGAGACTTCATATAAATATACTATCTTGGAAATCCTTTGCAATTGTGAGCACTAATTAAAATATGACATGCTAAAAAGTTGATGATGGACAAGGAATACAACTTAATGGGTTATGTTTTCTTATATCCGAATAGAAGTTATATTTTCTTGGATCATCCAACATGTTGAGCTTGCCTTTCCCTCTCATGCTAGCCAAATTCTTTGCACCAAGTAGAGATACTACATGTGCTTCCAAACATCCCTTAAACCAGTTTTGCCATGAGAGTCCACCATACCTACCTATGAATTGAGTAAGATCCTTCAAGTAAGTTGTCATCGACGCAAGCAATAAAAATTGATCTCTAAATATGTATGATCTATTAGTGTGAAGAAAATAAGCTTTATACGAACTTGTGATAGGGAAGAAATAAAAGCGACGGACTGCATAATAAAGGTCTTTATGACAAGCAACAACATAAAGTGACGTTCTTTTGCATTAAGATTTTGTGCATCCAACCATAAAAAGTGCATGACAACATCTGCTTCCCTCTGTGAAGGGCCTATCTTTTACTTTTATCTTCTACCCTTATACAAGAGTCATGGTGATCATCACCTCTCTTTTTTTTACACTTTTTCCTTTGGCAAGCACTTTGTGTTGGAGTGATCCGGATATATATATCCACTTGGATGTAGGTTTTCATAAAGTATTATTGTTGACATTACCCTTGAGGTAAAAGGTTGGGAGGTCAAACTATAAGCCCCTATCTTTCTCTATGTCCGATTTAAAACTTTGAACCCATAAATATCACGTGAGTGTTAGCAATTGTGAAAGATTAAATGATAGTTGAGTATGTGGAGTTTGCTGAATCAAAGCTCTTACCTAGACCCTTCCTGAAAATAAGATGAATTGCAATTGTTTGATGGCTGAAAACATAGCTTGTTAGTTTTCAAGAAAGTTTATGATCTATACTTTAGCATGTGAATAGCTTGTTACTTTCTCATGAGAAGTTTTATGAGTTGAGCTACTATTATGATATATAATAATGCTAGAAAAAGTGATTTAATTATCAGTGATCAAACTTGTGCACTTGCTAGCATTCACACTTCATAAATTGTTTCTTTTATCATTTACCTACTCGAGGACGAGCAGGAATTAAGCTTGGGGATGTTGATACATCTCCAACGTATCTATAATTTATGAAGTATTCATGCAATGTTTATAATGTTTTTACATGATTTTGGTATGATTTGATTAGAACTAACCCGGACTGACGATGTTTTCAGCAGAACTATCGTGGTGTTGTTTTGTGCAGAAATAAAAGTTCTCACAATGCGCTAAAAATCAACGGAGAATATTTTTGGAAAATATAAAAAAATTGGAACAAAAAGCTATCGGAGGGGAGTCCCGGGGCCACCACGAGGGTGCAGGGGGCCACCTAGGGCGCGCCCCCTGCCTCGTGGACTCCCTGTGTGGCCCCCTGACGTGAAACCAACACCAACCCCTCCTATAAATCCAGAAAACCCAAAAACAAAAGAGAGATCAGAAGTCCCGCCGCTGCAAGCCTCTGTAGCCACGAGAAATCAATCTAGGCCCTCTCCGGCACCCTACCAGAGAGGGTCATCATCACCAGAGGCCATGGGGGAGGATCTCAGAGGGGCTATCATCGCCATGAAGGCCAAGTACTAGAGGGAGATTGATGTGGAGCATCCCTTGATCATCCCCATGGACGTACCTACATCTCCCTCGACTACACGTGGACCTATGACAAGAGCTCGAGCAAAGGCTATTGAAGATAATGTGAACTCGCTCCTCTCCGAACTCCCTCTCTCTACTTACGAGACATGGCTACTACCTCATGCGGAGACTCTATGTGTGATCAGGTGTTTGGAGGAGAGCCATGGAACGGCTACATCCGAAGGCCAAGACGGCGAGGACACCAAGTGGGAAGGACAAGAACAACAGCTTCCACGGAAGCTACAGGCTCCGGACGGCCGGCCGAGCCCGGACGTCCGACCCTTGGAGGTCGCAAAAGCCAAAGGAAGACTGGATAGACAAGGCTATAGGCTCCGGACGACTTGCCCTGCCCAGACGTCCGGCAACTCCCAGGCTCCGAACGTCGGACACTTCCCCAACAGAACCAAAATTACGGAAATCTGAGGAAGACCAAACGACCATGCCACCGACCACAGAAGCAAATTCACGGACGTCCAAAGATCTATGGACGACCGGGCCATCCCGAGCCTCCGGACGTCCGATGCCCTCTGGACGTCCGACCCCTGGCTGCGCCCAGTTGCGGGCTGAGGCCCATGTACCCCTTCACTTCGCCCCTCATTTTCACTATGACTATAAATAGGACCCTCCTACCTCCTAGCTAGGGTTAGCGTTGATTTAGCTCATTTGTGAGATAGAGCCTCGCTCATCCATCCGGATCTACTCCTCGTGAGGGACCGACACCTCTTCAGAGAAGACCCACCTAGATTCAAGACCTCCATCCGGAGAAGACCATCATCAAGACCTCCTCACGGAGAAGAACCGGTTACCCTTTGTATCGTCCCTTGTTGACTTTGGATCTTGTATTACCTTATGCCTCGATGATCTAGCACATGTGTGACTTTGTTCTTGTTGATTCAGTGTTTTCTCTCGTTCCCCTCCTCGTGTTCCTCATGTTCCTCATAGGGATCCTCTCCAAACGTGAAATATCGGCCCCTAGGGTTCTATCCTACATCATCTTGGTACCATGAGCCACGTTGATCACGTTTTTGGAGCCCCTACCCCATGTTTTCTAGCTTGATTTTGTTGTTCTCGTCCTAAATCCGAAAATCCCCACCAAAAATAGCCCCAATTTTTTTGGTGATTTGTTGGTGTGTTGAAGTTTTGTTGGATTTGATCCTTGGATTTGTGTTGCCACGTGTGGATCTAGCTTTCCCCACCCTCCCCACCCCTTTCCATCCGCAAATTTTCGAATTTGACATCTACAAGTTCCTCCACCTCGAAATTGAGCAGTTCTTCCCGTGCCCGATTTTCACCCAGGGACCGGACGACCGGACGACTGTGACCTACTGGACGTCCGTAAAACCCTGACAAAACTAAAAAAAATCAGTTCGGCTACCACCATTTCTCCACTTTCCACCAAATTTTGCCAACACTTATACCACCACAACTTCCCACATACACCACCATCGTGTACCCGCTCCGCACTCCAACATGTTTTGGTCTTTGACATTTTGAGTTGTGTTTCCCGTGTCCTATTTTGTTTCGGCTATATAGGTACGGTTCGACATCAACATCACCACCACTCATCTTCGCAAGGATCAATCATCCGTCCTTGGCTTACAAACGACGCACAATTGACTGTAACTTCGACGACATCTTTGTCATCCCATGCCATTGCATTGATAACCACATAGACTTACTTTTGCGTTGCTTACCCATCAAGACTAGCCATTGAGTATTGCCGGCAACATGACTTGTGCACATTAGTGATCATACTCCATAGCATACATACCATCTCATAGTGGTACATATCTTGGCATCATATTTTGTGTCACAAAGTTGTCATCGCATACACAATTGCTACCTTGGTTCGTGAAGTTTTGCATGAGAAAAGAGCTGAAAAGTAAAAGAGCCAAACAAGCTTTTAAGCAAAGAGGGAAAGATAAGCAAAGAGCTTATAAGCAAGAACCATAGCATCATAATACATTAAGATTGTCATATCCGATCATCTTGGATCATATCACCGAAATACCATACATATAGCCTACTTGGGATAGAGGTCGTTGCATTTTTGCCTAGTAGGTTGTGCACAAGTTCCATATCCTCCTATTGCGCAATCGCGCTAGCATCTCTCTAGTATTGTGCAACAAGAGCATTTTTGTGGACTCCACATTTTGGCTCATTTTTGGTTTGCACAATACCACTTATCTATTTGCATGTGTGTTTCCATGTACCCCTACTTGCTTGGTCTACTTGTTGCATTTGCAAATTTGTGAATCTTTTCCAACATTATTGAAGCTCACTTACAATTGCATCAAATTTTGTGCCACCATCCTAACCAAGCTCCACCATAAGCTTTTACTTGTGTAGGTGTGAGAACCGACAAGAATTGGTACCAATTGTGCTATTTCATTATCCGCATTTGAGTGATCTTGATCCATCTTCAACATCGATCAAGGTACATTTGGTATAAGTTCTTCTCTTTCTCCCACTCACATTTTGCTTGGAATGATGGATAGGCCAAGTACTTCTACCAACCCACTCTTCATCGAGCAAGACGACGACATGACATCATTCGTCACCAAGAGCCACCTCTGTGGTGCACAATGAGCATTGCATCAAGAGCAACAAGCAATGACCGACCGCATCGACAATCTCGCCACCGACTTGCGACTCTCCGAGCAACGTACAAGAGACTACTTTGACAACAAGCTCGACGCTCACAAGCAAGAAAATGATGCAAGAATGGAAGAGATTCGTGCCTTGTTGGTGAACCGCCCTCCTTCAACTTCTTCATACTCAAGACGGAGCCACTCAAGTCGACACTCCGACGACACCTTCTCCAGCACAAGTACACCAACATCATACACTCTTCGACGAGCCACGTGTCAAGACCATCATGCATCTCGCAATCCTCTAACGACAAGCATTCACAAGAGCAAGTCGATGAGCAAGTACTTCGTCCTCAACCACACCAAGTTGCTTTTGCACAAGCTCAAGAACAACAATGCCAATGTCGCCAAGAGGAAGAACGAGCGCGTCAACTTCAAGTTGAACAAGACGTCGAGGCTCAACGTCTTCAACAACAACAACGTGAAGCACAAGCTCTTGAGGTGCACCGCGCCCTTCAATAATCGAGTCAAGCCATCACCAACCGCAACCGAGATAGACGCAATCAAGAGGAAGAACTTCGAGAAGAAATCCAAGAGCAAACTACCAACCGCGAGTGCAACGTCAAGTTCCTCAAGATCCTCCACAAGCTCGACAAGTTCCTCCTGAACCTCAAGTTCAACAAGAGCAAGATGATCATGGACTTCCTCCACGCCAAGAGCAACATGAGGTTGATTATCCTCAATGTCAAGGGAGTCATCATCATCCTCGATCACAACACAATGAAGAGCAACGCTATGGCAAGCTCAAGTTCACCATGCCCAAGTTCAATGGAAGCAATGACCCCGAAGAGTACCTATCATGGTCATTGAAGGTCGACAAAATCTTTCGTTTGCACAACTATGAGGAAGAGAAGAAGATCTCTATGGCATCCCTTGAGTTCCAAGATTATGTGCTCATATGGTGGGAACAAGTACTTGAGTGCCGAGAAGCAAGAGGTGAACCACAAATCACCACTTGGGCTCAAATGAAAGATGTCATGCGAGCATGCTTTGTGCCCACCTACTACAACCGTGATCTCTTCAAGAAGCTCCAACTCCTCAAGCAAGGAACAAAAGAGTGTTGAATAATACTACAAGGAAATGGAGATAGACATGATACGAGCCAATGTCACGGAAGATGATGAGCAAACTATGGCACGCTTCTTGAATGGCCTCAATCACCCCATCAAGAAGATTGCCGACTTCCAACCCTACTCCAACCTCATTGAGCTCATGCATCAAGCTACCAAGGCGGAACATCAAGTGCAAGATGACTTCAAGTACGCCAAGTACTCATCCCAGACCTATGGCTTCTCCAACATCCAAGCTTCAACGACTCCAACTCCTACCTCAAGCAACGATGACAAGTCAAATTACAAGAAAACTTAGACCACCTCAAGTCGTCCTCCTCCTACTACAAGAAACTTCAAGCCGCGCGCTTCATCATCTACTCCAACCGATGAGACCGTCAAGACAAGCTCCATCAAGTGTTTCACATGCGGCGGCCAAGGCCACAAGTCCTTCCAATGCACAAACAAGCGCACCATGATCCTCAACGATGATGGAACCTATGACTCCATGAGTGAAGAAGAAATGGAAGCCCTTGAGCAAGTGGCCATGCACCGGCGAGTGAACAAAGGTGAAGACGATCAAGTCTTTTGTGATGAGGATTCAAGGCCCACTCTCGTTGTCTCCAAAGTCTTGACTCTTCAACATCAACAAGACGAAGACCAAAGATGTCACATCTTCCACACAAAGGCCGGCATCAATGGAAGGTCCGTCAAGGTCATCATCGATGGAGGTAGTTGTCACAACTTGGCAAGTGAAGAACTAAGCTCCAAGCTACAATTGGTCAAGATGAAGCACCCGCACCCCTACAAAGTCCAATGGCTAAGCGACTACGGCACTATACGAGTTGAGCACAAGGTCCAAGTTTCCTTCAAAATTGGAGCATATCAGGACACTTTGGAGTGTGATGTTGCCCCGATGTCCGTTTGCCACCTCCTTCTTGGTCGACCATGGCAATTTGACCGCGGCGTCATCCACAACGGGCATACCAATCACCATAGCTTCAAGATGAAAGGAAAGGAGTATGTGCTATGACCTATGTCTCCTAGTCAAGTGATAGCCGACAAGCAAGCCACCCATCATGGAGAGAAGAGTGAGAGAGTGATCCGCCCAAAAGAGAGTGAGAGCCACAAGCCAAACCTAAGTGTCTCCACGATGAGCGACATGAAAAACTTTGTCCTATTCGCCACCAAAAGTGAGATGAGAGAAGTGTGTGAGAACCCATCGAGTGTTATGCACTTTGTCCTTGTGTGCAAGGACGGCGAAGCAAAAACTAACACCTCTCACGATCTACCTTTAGTGTTATCTTCTCTTTTGCAGGAATTCTAAGATGTTTTCCCCGATGAGCTACCTCCGGGACTACCTCCACTACGAGGAATTGAGCATCGAATCGTCCTCATCCCCGGATCACCTGTACCAAACAAAGCTTCATACCGCGTCAACCCAAAATAAACTAAGGAGATCCAAGGGCAAGTACCACAACTCATCGACAACAGACATGTACGTGAAAGCTTAAGCCCTTGTGTCGTTCCCATTATACTTGTGCCCAAGCAAGATGGTAGTTTTCGCATGTGCTCGGATTGTAGACCTATCAATGCAATTACCGTCCGTTATAGGCATCCAATTCCTCGCCTAGATGATATGCTTGATGAACTTAGTGGTGCCACCATTTTCTCAAAAAATGATCTTAAAAGTGGCTATTATCAAATCCTCATACAAGAAGGTGATGAATGTAAAACCGCTTTCAAAACCAAATTTGGCTTGTACAAGTGGTTTGTTATGCCTATGGGTTTATCGGAAGCTCCTGAACTTTCATGTGTCTTATGCATTTTGTGCTTCGTAATTACATTGGAGTGTTTGTTGTTGTTTACTTCGATGACATTCTTGTTTTTAGCAAATCCATGAAAGAGCATCTAAATCATGTTAGGGCTGTTTTGCAAACCCTTCACAAGGACCGTCTTCATGCCAACATGAAAAAGTGTGTTGACAAGCTTGTTTTCTTGGGTTTCGTTGTTTCTTCCAAGGGTGTCCATGTTGATGAATCTAAAATTGAAGCAATTAAAACTTGGCCCCAACCCACCAATTTGCAACAAGTGCGTAGCTTTCTTGGCCTTGCGGGTTCTTATCATCGCTTTGTGAAATACTTTAGCACCATCGCTGCACCTTTGCATGCTTCGAGTAAGAAAAATGCTCCTTTCGTTTGGGGACTGCTACGTCTTGAGCTTGCGTTGGTTTTCCTTAAAGAGGAAAGGGTGATGCAGCACAGTAGCGTAAGTATTTCCCTCAGTTTTTGAGAACCAAGGTATCAATCCAGTAGGAGGCTCCTCACAAGTCCCACAAACCTACACAAACAAACAAAGAACTCGCAACCAACGCGATAAAGGGGTTGTCAATCCCTTCACGGCCACTTGCGAAAGTGAGATATGATAGAGGTAATATGATAAGATAAATAAAGATGCAAACAAAAGTAGACTGGAAACTTATATGACAAAGAATAGACCCGGGGGCCATAGGTTTCACTAGAGGCTTCTCTCAAGATAGCATAGGTATTATGGTGGGTCAACAAATTACTGTCAAGCAATTGATAGAAAAGCGAATAATTATGATGTTATCTAGGCATGATCATGTATATAGGCATCACGTCCATGACAAGTAGACCGACTCCTGCCTACATCTACTACTATTACTCCACACATCGACCGCTATCCAGCATGCATCTAGAGTATTAAGTTCATAAGAACAGAGTAACGCATTAAGAAAGATGACATGATGTAGAGGGATAAACTCAAGCAATATGATATAAACCCCATCTTTTTATCCTCGATGGCAACAATACAATACGTGTCTTGCAACCCTTTCTGTCACTGGGTAAGAACACCGCAAGATTGAACGCAAAGCTAAGCACTTCTCCCATGGCAAGAAAGATCAATCTAGTAGGCCAAACCAAACCGATAATTCGAAGAGACTTGCAAAGATAACTCAATCATACATAAAAGAATTCAGAGAAGATTCAATTATTATCCATAGATAAACTTGATCATAAACCCACAATTCATCGGATCTCGACAAACACACGGCGAAAAGAGATTACATCGAATAGATCTCCACAAGAGAGGGGGAGAACATTGTATTGAGATCCAAAAAGAGAGAAGAAGCAATCTAGCTAATAACTATGGACCCGAAGGTCTATGGTAAACTACTCACAACTCATTGGAGGGGCTATGGTGTTGATGTAGAAGCCCTCCATGGTGGATTCCCCCTCCGGTAGAACGCCGGCGATGGCTCCAAGATGGGATCTCGTGGATATAGAAGGTTACGGTGGCGGAAATATTTCTTTGATGGCTCCCTGGATGTTTTCGGGGTATGTAGGCTTATATAGGAGGAAGAAGTACGTGAATGGCCACCCGAGGGGCCCACGAGACAGGGGTGCACACCCTGTAGGGGTGGGCGCGCCCCCATCCTCGTGGCTTCCTTGGCTGCTTATTGACTTGTACTCCAAGTCCTCTGGATCAAGTTCGTTCCAAAAATCACGCTCACGAAGGTTTCATTCCGCTTGGACTCCGTTTTATATTCCTTTTCTTCGAAATACTAAAATAGGCAAAAAAACAGCAATACAGGCTGGGCCTCCGGTTAGTAGGTTAGTCCCAAAAATGATATAAATGTGTAAAATAAAGCCTGTAGACATCCAAAACAGGTAATATAATAGCATGGAACAATCAAAAATTATAGATACGTTGGAGACGTATCAAGCATCCCCAAGCTTAATTCCTGCTCGTCCTCGAGTAGGTAAATGATAAAAACAGGATTTTTGATGTGGAATGCTACCTAGCATAATTCTCAATGTAATTTTCTTTATTGTGGCATGCATGTTAAGATCCAAATGATTCACGATAAAAGCTTATAAAACATAAAAATAATAATAATTCAAAGCATACTAACAAATAATCATGTCCTATCAAAATAGCATAGCCAAAGAAAGCTTATCCCTACAAAATCATATAGTTAGGCCATGCTTCATTTTCATTACACAAAATACTCCCATCATGTACAACCCCGATGATGAGCCGAGCAATTGGTTCATACTTTTTAACGCGCTTCAACTTTTTTCAACTCTTACGCAATACATGAGCGCAAGCCATGGACATAGCACTATGGTGGTCTATGGTGGTAGTTGTAAGGACAAAAAGGGAGAAGATAGTCTCACATCAACTAGGCGTATCAACAGGCTATGGAGATGCCCATCAATAGATATCAATGTGAGTGAGTAGGGATTGCCATGCAACAGATGCACTAGAGCTATAAATGTATGAAAGCTCAACAAAAGAAACTAAGTGGGTGTGCATCCAACTTGCTTGCTCACGAAGACCTAGGGCGTTTTGAGGAAGCCCACCACTGGAATATACAAGCCAAGTTCTATAATGAAAAATTCCCACTAGTATATGAAAGTGACAACATAGGAGACTCTCTATCATGAAGATCATGGTGCTATATTGAAGCACAAGTGTGGAAAAGAGATAGTAGCAACTGTCCCTTCTCTCTTTTTCTCTGATTTTATTTTTTTAATTTTTTTTATTATTATTTTTTCTTTTTTCTTTTTTTTCTTTTTTTCTTTTTTTCTTTTTCGTGGGCTTCTTTGGCCTCTTTTATTTTTATAAAGTCCGAAGTCTCATCCCGACTTGTGGGGGAATCATAGTCATCATCCTTTCCTCACTAGAACAATGCTCTAATAATAAAGATCATCACACTTTTATTGATTTACAACTCAAGAATTACAACTCAAAGCTAGAACAAGATATGACTCTATATGAATGCCTCCGACGGTGTACCGGGATATGCAATGAATCAAGAGTGACATGTATGAAACTTATGAAGGTGGCTTTGCCACAAATACGATGTCAACTACATGATCATGCAAAGAGCAATATGACAATGATGGAACGTGTCATAATAAACGAAACGGTGGAAAGTTGCATGTCAATATATCTCGGAATGGCTATGGAAATGCCATAATAGGTAGGTATGGTGGCTGTTTTGAGGAAGGTAAATGATGGGTTCATGATACCGGCGAAAATTGCGCGGTAAAATAGAGGCTAGCATAGTGGAAGGATGAGTGTGCGTATATCCAAGGACTCATATTAGTCATAAAGAACTCATATACTTATTGCAAAAGTCTACTTAGCCCTCGAAGCAAAGTACTACTACACATGCCCCTAGAGTGATAGATTGGTAGGAAAAGACCATCGCTCATCCCCGACTGCCACTCATAAGAAGACAATCAAAAGAGCACCTCATGCAACAAATTTGTCACACAACTTTTACCATATGTGCATGCTACGGGACTTGCCAACTTCAACACAAGTATTTCTCAGTTTCATAATTATCCACTAGCATGACTCTAGCATTACTACATTTATATCTCAAAACAATTATCAAGCATCAAATTCATCCTAGTGTTTAATGCTTTTTCTATGATAGTTCTTTTTATACCCAACTTGGATGCTCATCTTCTAGGACCAAATTCATAACTAAAGAAAATACCATGCTATTCTAAGAGACTCTCAAAATAATATAAGTGTCACGCCCAATATGCGACCCTATCCAAAAGGAACTCGAAGGTCCCACCAAGGATAGACCCGCATATTGAAACGCTTTTGCAAGGTGGATATCATTACATCAACATTACATAATATATGGGGATACATACACAAGGCATACAATGCCACATGAATACAACATCACAATACATCAGAGCATCATCCGACTACGGATGAAACACAAACAGAAGCTCCAACGACATCCACCCTGCTAGCCCAGGCTGCCGACCTGGAACCTATCCCCTGATCGAAGAAGCAGAAGAAGAACTCAACGCAAGCAAGCATCGCTCTCGCGTCATGATCATCACAAAACCTGTACCTGCAACTGTTGTTGTAGTAATCTGTGAGCCACGAGGACTCAGCAATCCCATTACCATGGGTATCAAGACTAGAAAAGCTTAAAGGAAAGGAAGGGGTGAAGTGGAGAGGCTGCAGCAGCGACTAAGCATATATGGTGGCTAACATACGCAAATAAGAGCGAGAAGAGAGCAAATGGAACGGTCGTGAAGCTAGCAATGATCAAGAAGTGATCCTGAACTCCTACTTACGTCAAAGATAACCCAGAAACCGTGTTCACTTCCCGGACTCCGACGAGAAGAGACCATCACGGCTACACACGCGGTTGATGCGTTTTAATTCGGAGGTGTCAAGTTATCTACAACCGGACATTAACAACTTCCCATCTGCCTATAACTGCAGGCACGGCTTTCAAAAGATTATACCCTACAGGGGTGTCCCAACTTAGCCCATGACAAGCTCTCGCGATCAACGAAGGAATAGACCTTCTCCCAGGAAGGCCCGATCAGACTCGGAATCCCGGTTTACAAGACATTTCGACAATGGTAAAACAAGACCAGCAAGACCGCCCGATGCGCCGACAAATCCCGATAGGAGCTGCACATATCTCGTTCTCAGGGCACACCGGATGGGTCAGCCTACGAGTAAAACCAGACCTCGACTTGCCCCGAGGTGGCCCTGCAGTCTGCCCGGTTCGGACCAACACTTAGACAAGCACTGGCCCGGGGGGGCTAAAATAAAGATGACCCTCGGGTTGGCCGACCCAAGGGAAAGGGATAGGTGGTGGTGAGGCAAATGGTAAAACCAAGGTTGGGCCTTGCTGGAGGAGTTTTATTCAAAGCAAACTGTCAAGGGGGTCCCATAAATCACCCGACCGTGTAAGGAACGCAAAATCCAGGAACATAACACCGGTATGACGGAAACTAGGGTGGCAAGAGTGGAACAAAAAACCAGGCAAAAGGCCGAGCCTTCCACCCTTTACCAAATATATAGATGCATTAATAATATAAGAGATATTGTGATAACCCAACCAAAATCCTGTCCACCATGGAGAAATCTTCAACTTCACCTGCAACTAGAATGCTATAAGAGGGGCTGAGCAAAGCGGTAACATAGCCAAACAACGGTTTGCATAAGAAAGGTGTCAAAGGTTAGAGGTTCATGGCAATATGGGAGGCTTGATGAGCAAAAGATAGGTAACGCAGCATAGCGATAGAACGAAGCAACTAGCATAGCAATGATAGTAGTGAGATCCAGGGTAGCGGTCATCTTGCCTGAAATCCCGCAAGGAAGAAGAACGATTCCATGAAGAAGACGAACGGAAGTAGTCGAACAAATCCTCACAATCGCGACGAAACAGGAACTATCAAGAAGAAGCAATACCGGAAAGAAGCAAACAACTTGGTAAACAACCATCACATAGACATGGCACGATGAAAAACCAAGTATGATGCATGTATGGTTTAATAAGGCATGGCATGGCAATATGCACAAACAGCACTACAAGTTAAGTGGAGCTCAATATGCAACGAGTTGCATATTGACGAAACACCACATGCAGTTATTTAGTTGATCTCGGTTAAGCTACCAAACAATATTAAATGTTGCTAAACATGGCAAGAGGTGAAGCATATGGAAACTAACTATTTAGGCAAGTTTAAATGAGGCCGGAAATAACAAACAACAATTCCGGAAAATCCCCATGTGCATAAAATGAATTTGGTACTGTTCTGTCCTAAACCATATTTTAAGTTTGTTAGACAGCAAAATAAAGTACAGCAAGTTAATCTATGCATTTTTCTACCCCATTTACATATGAAGTTTATTAAAAACCGAGTTACGGTTAATTAGTTATGAAATAAATCATTTTAACATGTCATTTAAGCAAATTAATACAAACAGTAAGTTAAACATTTTAGACATGGATGAAAGTGGCATATTATGAAACTAGATAAAATTCTAAGCATTTTACATATACAGTTTGATTAATTTGGATGCATACATATTTAGTTATAGGCATTTTAAAACAGTGGCAATTCGGTAAATATGCATCCACTGGAAAATGGTAAAATACACAGAGTGGGGAAAAAATATGCACGGGCCCGAAGCATCATAATGCAGCGGCCCAGATGAGGATTCGGTCCATGTGGTTGTGAGAGTGTGCAAAATTACAGGAAAACATAGCAAAAATTGGGGCCGCTGGGACTCGAACCCCAGACCACTTGAATGAATAGTGGTCACGCTAGCCACTGGGCAATCTGTGTGTTTGTGATACAAACTGCTCCCACGCTCTCTTGAGCTATCTAATGACAAGTCGAGCTTGGCCATGGCTGCATGGCGACAACCGACGGCGAGGGCAAGCGCAAGCGACGACCGTTGGGGTTATGAACCTGCGGCAGGCGTGTGGAAACTGGCGAGGGAAGCGGTGGTGGGACGCGCGTGTGCTGTGCGCGTATGTGCAGAAGGCGCATGGGTGTGAGGAGCTCGAGCACCTCGTCCATGGCGTACAAGATGCAGTTGGCAGATGCAATCGGGGCAAGGCGAGGCCCTTGCGTGTGCACTCGCGTGCGTGGGTGTGTGCCCTGAGAGGGTGCAGCCGTGCGTGCGGGAGTGTGCAGGAGCATGCGAGGTGAGTTTCCGAAACTCGTCCATGGCGGATATGGAATCGGCAACTCGGGAAGGCGACTACGATGACAGAATTGAACCGGAGAGAGAGATGGGGAGGAGCGTGGATTCACCGTGGGGGTGCTGCTGGAGTCGTACGATGTCGACGACGGTCGGAGGATGCGCTGGTCGCCCCTGTTCGTGACGTAGAGGAGGTAGAGGAAGAAGACGAAGACGTGGACGTGGACGACGGCGTGGAGGCGATCCAGTCCAGCCACCCATCAGAATCGGTCGGGGACGAAGACAGGGTGCAGGAGGACATGTCGAAGACGAGCTTGAGGCCCTCCGGCCACGAGAACGACGACGGACGTCGATGGTTTATCTCTCTGCTCTCAGTCCTCTGATTTGTGAAAGAAGAAGCACAGGGAAGGGAAAGAGGTGGCGGCGGCGAGTGGGGAAGAGGGAAAACCTAGGAGGGCTCGGACGCCAAGAGGGGTTAAATAGGGGTGCGGGCATGGCTGCTCAGCCACCGTGGCCATGTGCCTCGCTCGGCTGTGCGAGTTACTGAGAGAGAGAAAGAGAACAATCGAGGTGGAAGAAAGGAGCGGACTGGTGAGGCTGGCAAGCGGGCCCGGCGAAGTGAAAACAGTGCCAGCGTGGGAATTTTACCAGAAGGAGGGAGCTTGCGAGGTGGTGAGCAGGCCGGGGACGCGCACTAGTGGGCTGGACGATGACGCTCATGGAACCGGTGCTAGAAGGCTGGAGTCCAGGTAAAGCCCCTCTCCTGTATGCATTCTTCTCTTTCTTTCTTTTCTTCAAACAGAAAATAGAGAAAACAAAATGCACAGGGATAGGAGAGTGGCGTGTGAGATATGAAAATATCCTCAGGACCCTGGTGTTATGTGGAATTTTATAAAATTGAGTTGGGCATTTTTAGAGGCAGAAAAATAAATCATGTTTGAATTAAATTCAAACTTGCTCCATTTTTGAACCCAACCAAAACAACTCCAAAATGGATGAAACTTGGCAGAGAGGTGTAAGGCAGGGAGTAAGATTATCAAGAAAAAAATGAACATTAAAGGAGGAGGGAATAAGGTCACTTGCAAAACATGAAAGAGAAGAAGGAAGGGAGAGGTGATGATAGATGGGCATGGCTTGAGAGAGAGATAGCAAGGGCTGATGTACACACAACATAAAAGCCAAACATAACATGAGGATGAGTGCAATGCACATGATGCTCATAGCAACAATATGAATGGCCAAATGTAATATGACAAGAGATAGGCATGACAAAGTAATATAACAAGTGAGATGAGCATGGTGCAAGTAGCAAAGAGATGACAAGGCACTCAACATGATCATGGCATAAACATGTAGGAACTAAATATGCAAAACAATTATGATAATGCAACTAACATAATAAAGAACAACTAAAATAAAGGAAGACATCTGGAGCATCAGTCTCGGGGCGTCACAACACTCCTCCACTAACAGAAGATCTCGTCCCGAGATCTAGGATGGCACCGGAGAGAAACGGAAGAGGAAGAGAAGAGGTAAAACTAAGTTGCTTCTTCGACAAATGAGTGAAACCAAAGAACATTGAGAGGTTGAAAAGTCTAAAGAAGAACACAACAGAGTTGAACGAAATTGGTAGCACTCCGATAGAAAAGAGAAACAAGGAACATCATGTGAACCTTGGAGTTGCAAAGCTATGAATGACGAGCACAATGGACAAGAAGGAATTGAAATCACTCTGGTTGAAATGAGATAAATAAGGAACAAGGAATATCAAATTCGGACAACACTCCGGTTGAAAAGAGATGCAAGACTTTATAGGATGAAAAGAACTTGAAGAGATGACACAACACTCCGGTTAAATGGGTAAGCAATAAAAGAACATGATCTTGACAAAACAAGATGATTGGTCGAAGAGAGCAACATCACAAAGCCTCCGGAAGAAAGAATAGAAGATAGATCATTGGAATAACAGAATGGAGAAAGGAATGCCAACTTCTGCCACAAATGAGCTCGGAAAGTACCCTTCCAAGTAGGTTACAATGGGGTTGTTGGAAAACCAACAACAAAACGAATAAGCTTGTAGTGGGCTTATGGAAAACATCTCAAGACTATGAGATGACATTCTGCCATTAACGAAAACAATTTCTTGCTTTGAGATCGATGAAGAGATGAAAACTTCTTCCACCAAGAGGATAAGAGCAAGCTTGGGTCATGCATAATCACCACAATTAGCAACAACCCTTAAGGAAAAGGTTTTTAGGTGAAATCTGACACAAGATAACTCCAACAAAGAAGTTGATTGGTCGAAAAGATCTCTTGAATAAAGATAAAATGATGGATTTAAAATACCTCATTCTTGACAACATATGAATCATGAGACATGAAGGAAATTGTCAAGAGTGACATAACACCACCTCAAAAGATAAGGTAGAAAGAATTGCACTTTGGAATGCAAGATGAAGAATACTTGAACTCCTCAAAACAAGACATGTGTTGAGCACCATGTTTATTTTTTAGAGTATAGCTTAGCGGGTCATAACTTCCAGAGAAATATTGAAGAACAATTGAAGAATGAAAGGAATCCTTGATGAACCACCATGTAGAGCCTCCATGAAGAACTCCGGTAATAAAATGATGATAAAAAGAAAGAGAAGTTGAAAACACAAGCTGAAGCCTTGCGATGATTTAGATGGAGCTTCGCGACGCGATAATGCGAAAAACTTAAAACTCCGGAAAAGAAAAAGATGAAACACTAGAACCGAGAATTACTTCATCATGAACAATCTCCAGAAGAAAAGAATTGAATCACCTCGAGGACATAAGAATAAGATTTATTGTATGCTTAACCTTCATCAAATTAAATTGATGCAAGCAATGGATTTGGCATACTACTTATTCTCATAGAAAGGATTAAAAGAGATATAGCGCAAACTTGAGAAGGTATTGATGGAACCACCGGTGGAATTTGGAAACAACGAATGATTTGATATGATAACCAAGAAAAGAGAACTCTTGAATGAACCACCGTAAGAACTGAAAATGAACAAAAAAAAGATAAAGAAACACCGGGAAGAATTCGAAAATGAACGAAAATACTTGAGAGAATTTAGATACAAGTGAACGCAGAGATCCCGAGCTGATTAGATAATACTTGAACGATGCACCGGTATGATTTGGAGAACAAGAGCTGAAAGCTTGAATGAATAATTCTGAGATGATGGGCTACGGAGAATCAATCTGAAAAGACTCTTGAATTGCTCCGGATGGATGAAAAAAAAATTCTCACAATTGAAAACAATTATGAGAGGATGGCATCAAGCTTGAACTACGCATCTTTGGAAGAACGGGTAAGGATTTAAGAGGAAATCTTCTTCGGACTTCAAAATTCGAGAATGACGACGAGAAACACCACCATGAATTGTTGAGGCACTCCGGAATGACAATTAGAAAGGTTGAACCAATAATGAAAGAATTTCAAAGCGATCTTGGAGAAGGCATGTGACTGCTGGAATCCATTCTTATGTCACACTTTGAAAAGAATTTGGGAATAGCTCCAGGAAGGTTAGAAGAGTCAGGTATGATCCTGGGAAAAGACCTGTGGGTTAGGGCCCACTCAAAATATACACCGTTGAACGATTTTGAAGAGAGATTGCACCGATTGAATTAAATAGCTTGAATGAGAGAAAAACTTGAAGTAACTCGAACGGATTAAGAAAGGAAACATGATTCTTCTGAGATATCTTGAGCACTCCGGACAAGAATAGAGGGAGGTGAACAATTAAGAGGTGCACCGACGTGGAAAAAACATTTGAAACGAGGAAAAGAATATGATCAACACTGAAAGCTTGAATTGGATCCACCGGAGAAGAAACAACAATGGAGGATGATGAACTTAAAACTGTTGAGCATCTTCTTGGGAAATCAACGGATAAGAACATTAACAGGAAAAAAATGTAGAAATTTCACATGAATAAATGGATACTTGATTAAGAAATCTGAGTCCTTGAAGAAAAAGGGTGGGAGGGCGGGAAAACAAAGGCAACTTGGGTGGATGAAACAAACACCGGTGAGAAAACTTAAAAATGATCTTGCGAATGTTGAAATGATCGGATCCACTTGAAAAGAAGCACACCGGTTGGAAAGAATTGACATGACAATCTCCATGATCAAAAGGATTAGCACTCCCATAGAAATATGAGAACACCATTTAAGAAAGGTATGGATTCAACATTTGACTCGAAGCAACTCGAATACCACAAATAAAACAAAACAAAGGATTGGCTTGCAGAATAAGCCGGAACAAACATATGATAGAGATTCCGTCCGAAGTTTTTGTGGTGGGGCCCACACGGGCTCAAGTGTACAGCACCATCATATACAAGGCAGCGCACATGACATATGAAGTGTCCCTGAACCAGCATAGCCAAGGGTTCTTTAAGACACAACGAGACCACTGTAAAAACGACTGTGGAAAGGCGGACCACTAGACGTCGAACCCCAATCTCATATCATGCATCTGTCGAAAAGATATTCTAGGAGCTACTTGAATTCCCACCTATAAAACTCTCGAAACTTTCTGGTTATGCAATCTGGTGTTGGGGATACAGGGGAAGCAATATATCTCACCCAAACTAACAATACCTACATCCAAGCTGTATCCATCCGTCAACACATAACCAAGAAACCTTCGGAAATCGTGTACCTCAACCTTCAAAAAGCATCCGTTATACAAGCTATGGCAATACTCCCGAACTCCCCAGTACTGGGTGGCGTCAAGGTTATCTCACCAACAACTGCATAAAAGAGATTTTCGATGTCGGCAAAACTCAGGTATTCCAAAACTACAACGATAAAATTGTGACGACAACACCTCAGAGCTCAACTCCCCGGGTCAAAGCCACATAAATAGACAGGAGGCACCAAGAACAATGTTCTCGTCACAAAACCATCGAAACGATTCCAAGATACCCGCGTGATCCTAAAATTTTTTAGTGAAATTTGAGAAGAGGACAGTCAAAACATCTATGTCAGGAGACCTTACCAGAGCGATGAAGGGGACTGAGGAGTAAAAAGAATCCTACTCTCCGATATATATAATCCTAAGACTCAAAATAGTTTTTTTTCTAGACTCAACAACGGCCAACAATCAAGGGGGCTCCTATGGTCGGTCGAGGCTCTGATACCAACTTGTCACGCCCAATATGCGACCCTATCTAAAAGGAACTCAAAGGTCCCACCAAGGATAGAACCGCATATTGAAACGCTTTTGCAAGGTGGATATCATTACATCAACATTACATAATAGATGGGGATACATACATAAGGCATACAATGCCACATGAATACAACATCACAATACATCAGAGCATCATCCGACTACGGATGAAACACAAACGGAAGCTCCAACGACATCCACCCTGCTAGCCCAGGCTGCCGACCTGGAACCTATCCCCTGATCGAACAAGCAGAAGAAGAACTCAACGCAAGCAAGCATCGCTCTCGCGTCATGATCATCGCAAAACCTGTACCTGCAACTGTTGTTGTAGTAATCTGTGAGCCACGAGGACTCAGCAATCCCATTACCATGGGTATCAAGACTAGCAAAGCTTAAAGGAAAGGAAGGGGTGAAGTGGTGAGGCTGCAGCAGCGACTAAGCATATATGGTGGCTAACATACGCAAATAAGAGCGAGAAGAGCGCAAATGGAATGGTCGTGAAGCTAGCAATGATCAAGAAGTGATCCTGAACTCCTACTTACGTCAAAGATAACCCAGAAACCGTGTTCACTTCCCGGACTCTGCTGAGAAGAGACCATCATGGCTACACACGCGGTTGATGCGTTTTAATTTGGATCTGGTGTCAAGTTATCTACAACCGGACATTAACAAATTCCCATCTGCCTATAACCGCAGGCATGGCTTTCGAAAGATTATACCCTGCAGGGGTGTCCCAACTTAGCCCATGACAAGCTCTCGCGATCAACGAAGGAATAGACCTTCTCCCAGGAAGGCCCGATCAGACTCGGAATCCTAGTTCACAAGACATTTCGACAATGGTAAAACAAGACCAGCAAGACCGCCTGATGCACCGACAAATCCCGATAGGAGCTGCACATATCTTGTTCTCATGGCACACCGGATGGGTCAGCCTACGAGTAAAACCAGACCTCGAGTTGCCCCGAGGTGGCCCCGAAGTCTGCCCAGTTCGGACCGACACTTAGACAAGCACTGGCCCGGGGGGGCTAAAATAAAGATGACCCTCGGGTTGGCCGACCCAAGGGAAAGGGATAGGTGGTGGTGAGGCAAATGGTAAAACCAAGGTTGGGCCTTGCTGGAGGAGTTTTATTCAAAGCGAACTGTCAAGGGGGTCCCATAAATCACCCGACCGTGTAAGGAACGCAAAATCCAGGAACATAACACCGGTATGACGGAAACTAGGGCGGCAAGAGTGGAACAAAACACCAGGCAAAAGGCCGAGTCTTCCACCCTTTACCAAGTATATAGATGCATTAATAATATAAGAGATATTGTGATATCCCAACCAAAATCTTGTCCACCATGGAGAAATCTTCAACTTCACCTGCAACTAGCAACGCTATAAGAGGGGCTGAGCAAAGCCGTAACATAGCCAAACAACGGTTTGCATAGGAAAGGTGTCAAAGGTTAGAGGTTCATGGCAATATGGGAGGCTTGATGAGCAAAAGATAGGTAACGCAGCATAGCGATAGAACGAAGCAACTAGCATAGCAATGATAGTAGTGAGATCCAGGGTAGCGGTCATCTTGCCTGAAATCCCGCAAGGAAGAAGAACGATTCCATGAAGAAGACGAACGGAAGTAGTCGAACAAATCCTCACAATCGCAACGAAACAGGAACTATCAAGAAGAAGCAATACCGGAAAGAAGCAAACAACATGGTAAAAAGCCATCACATAGACATGGCACGATGCACAACCAAGTATGATGCATGTCCGATTTAATAAGGCATGGCATGACAATATGCACAAACAACACTACAAGTTAAGTGGAGCTCAATATGCAACGAGTTGCATATTGACGAAACACCACATGCAGTTATTTAGTTGATCTCGGTTAAGCTACCAAACAATATTAAATGTTGCTAAACATGGCAAGAGGTGAAGCATATGGAAACTAACTATTTAGGCAAGTTTAAATGAGGCCGGAAATAACAAACAACAATTCCGGAAAATCCCCATGTGCATAAAATGAATTTGGTACTGTTCTGTCCTAAACCATATTTTAAGTTTGTTAGACAGCAAAATAAAGTACAGCAAGTTAATCTATGCATTTTTCTACCCCATTTACATATGAAGTTTATTAAAAACCGAGTTACGGTTAATTAGTTATGAAATAAATCATCTTAACATGTCATTTAAGCAAATTAATTCAAACAGTAAGTTAAACATTTTAGACATGGATGAAAGTGGCATATTAAGAAACTAGATAAAATTCTAAGCATTTTACATATACAGTTTGATTAATTTGGATGCATACATATTTAGTTATAGGCATTTTAAAACAGTGGCAATTCGGTAAATATGCATGCACTGGAAAATGGTAAAATACACAGAGTGGGGAAAAAATATGCACGGGCCCGAAGCATCACAATGCAGCGGCCCAGATGAGGATTCGGCCCATGTGGCTATGAGAGTGTGGAAAATTACAGGAAAACATAGCAAAAATTGGGGCCGCTGGGACTCGAACCCCAGACCACTTGAATCAATAGTGGTCGCGCTAGCCACTGGGCTAGCTGTGTGTTTGTGATACAAACTGCTCCCACGCTCTCTTGAGCTATCTAACGACAGGTCGAGCTTGGCCATGGCTGCACGGCGACAACTGACGGCGAGGGCAAGCGCAAGCGACGACCGTTGGGGTTATGAACCTGCGGCGGGCGTGCGGAAACTGGTGAGGGAAGCGGTGGTGGGACGTGCGTGTGCTCTGCGCTTATGTGCAGAAGGCGCATGGGTGTGAGGAGGTTGAGCACCTCGTCCATGGCGTACAAGATGCAGTTGGCAGATGCAATCGGGGCAAGACGAGGCCATTGCGCGTGCACTCACGTGCGTGGGTGTGTGCCCTAAGAGGGTGCAGCCGTGCGTGCGGGAGTGTGGAGGAGCATGCGAGGTGAGTTTTCCAAACTCGTCCATGGCGGATATGGAATCGGCGACTCGGGGAGACGACTACGATGACAGAATTGAACCGGAGAGAGAGATGGGGAGGAGCGGGGATTCACCGTGGGGGTGCTGCTGGAGTCGTACGATGTCGACGACGGTCAGAGGATGCGCTGGTGGCCCGTGTTCATGACGTAGAGGAGGCAGAGGAAGAAGACGAAGATGTGGACGTGGACAACGGCGTGGAGGCGATCCAGTCCAGCCACCCATCAGAATCGGTCGGGGACGAAGACGGGGTGCAGGAGGACATGTCGAAGACGAGCTTGAGGCCCTCCGGCCACGAGAACAACGACGGACGTTGATGGTTTATCTCTCTGCTCTCGGTCCTCTGATTTGTGAAAGAAGAAGCAGAGGGAACGGAAAGAGGTGGCGGCGGCGAGAGGGGAAGAGGGAAAACCTAGGAGGGCTCGGACGCCAAGAGGGGTTAAATAGGGGTGCAGGCGCGGCTGGCTCAGCCACCGTGGCCATGTGCCTCGCTCGGCTGTGCGAGTTACTGAGAGAGAGAAAGAGAACAATCGAGGTGGAAGAAAGGAGCGGACTGGTGAGGCTGGCAAGCGGGCCCAGCGAAGTGAAAACAGTGCCAGCGTGGGAATTTTACCAGAAGGAGGGAGGTTGCGAGGTGGTGAGCGGGCCGGGGACGCGCACTAGTGGGCTGGACGATGACACTCATGGAACCGGTGCTAGAAGGCTGGAGTCCAGGTAAAGCCCCTCTCCTGTATGCATTCTTCTCTTTCTTTCTTTTCTTCAAACAGAAAACAGAGAAAACAAAATGCACAGGGATAGGAGAGTGGCGTGTGAGATATGAAAATATCCTCAGGACCCTGGTGTTATGTGGAATTTGATAAAATTGAGTTGGGCATTTTAGAGGCGGAAAAATAAATCATGTTTGAATTAAATTCAAAATTGCTCCATTTTTGAACCCAACCAAAACAACTCCAAAATGGATGAAACTTGGCAGAGAGGTGTAAGGCAGGGAGTAAGATTATCAAGAAAAAAATGAACATTAAAGGAGGAGGGTATAAGGTCACTTGCAAAACATTAAAGAGAAGAAGGAAGGGAGAGGTGATGATAGATGGGCATGGCTTGAGAGAGAGATAGCAAGGGTTGATGCACACACAACATAAAAGCCACACATAACATGAGGATGAGTGCAATGCACATGATGCTCATAGCAACAACTTGAATGGCCAAATGCAATATGACAAGAGATAGGCATGACAAAGCAATATAACAAGTGAGATGAGCATGGTGCAAGTAGAAAAGAGATGACACGGCACTCAACATGATCATGGCATAAACATGTAGGAATTAAATATGCAAAACAATTATGATAATGCAACTAACATAATAAACACACGACAACAACTAAAATAAAGGAAGGCATCTGGAGCATCGGTCTCGGGGCGTCACAATAAGTGAATTATGAGAGATCAACAATTTCTTCAAAATTAATCCACCGTCGTGCTCTAAAAGATATAAGTGAAGTACTAGAGCAAAAACTATCTAGCTCAAAAGATATAAGTGAAGCACATAGTGAAGGAAATATGCCCTAGAGGCAATAATAAAGTTATTATTTATTTCCTTATTTCATGATAAATGTTTATTATTCATGCTAGAATAGTATTAACCGGAAACATAATACATGTGTGAATACATAAACAAACAGAGTGTCACTAGTATGCCTCTACTTGACTAGCTCGTTAATCAAAGATGGTTATGTTTCCTAACCATAGACAAAGAGTTGTTATTTGATTAACGAGGTCACATCATTAGTTGAATGATCTGATTGACATGACCCATTCCATTAGCTTAGCACCCGATCGTTTAGTATGTTGCTATTGCTTTCTTCATGACTTATACATGTTCCTATGACTATGAGATTATGCAACTCCCGTTTGCCGGAGGAACACTTTGGGTACTACCAAACGTCACAACGTAACTGGGTGATTATAAAGGAGTACTACAGGTGTCTCCAATGGTCGATGTTGGGTTGGCGTATTTCGAGATTAGGATTTGTCACTCCGATTGTCGGAGAGGTATCTCTGGGCCCTCTCGGTAATACACATCACATAAGCCTTGCAAGCATTACAACTAATATGTTAGTTGTGAGATGATGTATTACGGAACGAGTAAAGAGACTTGCCGGTAACGAGATTGAACTAGGTATTGGATACCGACGATCGAATCTCGGGCAAGTAACATACCGATGACAAAGGGAACAACGTATGTTGTTATGCGGTCTGACCGATAAAGATCTTCGTAGAATATGTAGGAGCCAATATGGGCATCCAGGTCCCGCTATTGGTTATTGACCGGAGACGTGTCTCGGTCATGTCTACATTGTTCTCGAACCCGTAGGGTCCGCACGCTTAAGGTTACGATGACAGTTATATTATGAGTTTATGCATTTTGATGTACCGAAGGTTGTTCGGAGTCCCGGATGTGATCACGGACATGACGAGGAGTCTCGAAATGGTCGAGACATAAAGATTGATATATTGGAAGCCTATGTTTGGACATCGGAAGTGTTCCTGGTGAAATAGGGATTTTACCGGGCTACCGGGAGGTTACCGGAACCCCCCGGGAACCATATGGGCCATCATGGGCCTTAGTGGAAAGGAGAAAGGGGCAGCCCAAGGGGGCTGCGCGCCTCCCCCCTTCCCCTAGTCCTATTAGGACTAGGAGAGGTGGCCGGCCACCCCTCTCCCTCTTTCCCCCTTGGGAATCCTAGTTGGAATAGGATTGGGGGGGGGAGTCCTACTCCCGGTAGGAGTAGGACTCCTCCTGCGCCCTCCTCCTTGGCCGGCGCCCCTCTCCCCCCTTGGCTCCTTTATATACTGAGGTAGAGGCACCCCAAAACACACAAGTTGACACAAGTTGATCCACGTGATCTATTCCTTAGCCGTGTGCGGTGCCCCCTGCCACCATATTCCTCGATAATACTGTAGCGGAGTTTAGGCGAAGCCCTGCTGCTGTAGTTCATCAAGATCGTCACCACGCCGTCGTGCTGACGAAACTCTTCCCCGACACTTTGCTGGATCGGAGTCCGGGGATCGTCATCGAGCTGAACGTGTGCTCGAACTCGGAGGTGCCGTAGTTTCGGTACTTGATCGGTTGGATCGAGAAGACGTACGACTACTTCCTCTACGTCGTGTCATCGCTTCCGCAGTCGGTCTGCGTTGGGTACGTAGACAATACTCTCCCCTCGTTGCTATGCATCACATGATCTTGCGTGTGCGTAGGAAATTTTTTGAAATTACTACGAAACCCAACAGTGGTATCCGAGCCTAGGTTATTGATGTTGATGTTATATGCACGAGTAGAACACAAGTGAGTTGTGGACGATACAAGTCATACTGCCTACCAGCATGTCATACTTTGGTTCGGCGGTATTGTTGGACGAGACGACCCAGACCAACCTTACGCGTACGCTTACGCGAGACCGGTTCCCTCGACGTGCTTTGCACAGAGATGGCTTGCGGGCGACTGTCTCTCCAACTTTAGTTGAACCAAGTATGGCTACGCCCGGTCCTTGCGAAGGTTAAAACGGAGTCTATTTGACAAACTATCGTTGTGGTTTTGATGCGTAGGTGAGATTGGTTCTTACTTAAGCCCGTAGCAGCCACGTAAAACATGCAACAACAAAGTAGAGGACGTCTAACTTGTTTTTGCAGGGCATGTTGTGATGTGATATGGTCAAGGCATGATGCTGAATTTTATTGTATGAGATGATCATGTTTTGTAACCAAGTTATCGGCAACTGGCAGGAGCCATATGGTTGTCGCTTTATTGTATGCAATGCAATCGCGATGTAATGCTTTACTTTATTACTAAACGGTAGTGATAGTCGTGAAAGCATAAGATTGGCAAGACGACAACGATGCTACGATGGAGATCAAGGTGTCGCGCCGGTGACGATGGTGATCATGACGGTGCTTCGGAGATGGAGATCACAAGCACAAGATGATGATGGCCATATCATATCACTTATATTGATTGCATGTGATGTTTATCTTTTTATGCATCTTATCTTGCTTTGATTGACGGTAGCATTATAAGATGATCTCTCACTAAATTATCAAGAAGTGTTCTCCCTGAGTATGCACCGTTGCCAAAGTTCGTCGTGCCCAGACACCACGTGATGATCGGGTGTGATAAGCTCTACGTCCATCTACAACGGGTGCAAGCCAGTTTTTGCACACGCAGAATACTCAGGTTAAACTTGACGAGCCTAGCATATGCAGATATGGCCTCGGAACACGGAGACCGAAAGGTCGAGCGTGAATCATATAGTAGATATGATCAACATAAACGATGTTCACCATTGAAAACTACTCCATCTCACGTGATGATCGGTCATGGTTTAGTTGATTTGGATCACGTAATCACTTAGAAGATTAGAGGGATGTCTATCTAAGTGGGAGTTCTTAAGTAATATGATTAATTGAACTTAAATTTATCATGAACTTAGTCCTGGTAGTATTTTGCAAATTATGTTGTAAAATCAATAGCTTGCATTGTTGCTTTCATATGTTTATTTTGATATGTTCCTAGAGAATATTGTGTTGAAAAATGTTAGTAGCAATGATGCGGATTTGATCCGCGATCTGAGGTTTATCCTCATTGCTGCACAGAAGAATTATGTCCTTAATGCACCGCTAGGTGACAGACCTATTGCAGGAGCAGATGCAGACGTTATGAACGTTTGACTAGCTCAATATGATGACTACTTGATAGTTATGTGCACCATGCTTTATGGCTTAGAATCGGGACTTCAAAGATGTTTTGAACATCATGGACCATATGAGATGTTCCAGTAATTGAAGTTAATATTTCAAGCAAATACCCGAGTTGAGAGATATGAAGTCTCCAACAAGTTCTATAGCTAAAAGATGGAGGAGAATCGCTCAACTAGTGAGCATGTGCTCAGATTGTCTGGGTACTTCAATCGCTTGAATCAAGTGGGAGTTAATCTTCCAGATAAGATAGTGATTGACAGAATTCTCTAGTCACCATCACTAAGTTACTGAACTTCATGATGAACTATAGTATGCAAGGGATGACGAAAACGATTCCCGAGCTCTTCGTGATATTGAAATCGACGAAGGTAGAAATCAAGAAAAAGCATCAAGTGTTGATGATTGACAAGACCACTAGTTTCAAGAAAAGGGCAAAGGGAAAGAAAGGGAACTTCAAGTGGAAAGACAAGTAAGTTGTCACTCCTGCGAAGAAGCCCAAAGCTGGACCATAGCCTGAAACTGAGTGCTTACACTGCAAAGGAAATGATCACTGGAAGCGGAAATGCCCTGAATATTCGGTAGATAAGAAGGATGGCAAAGTGAACAAGGATATATTTGATATACAGGTTATTGATGTGTGCCTTGCTAGTGTTTATAGTAGCCCCGGAGTATTTGATACTTGTTCGGTTGCTAAGATTAGTAACTCGAAACTGGAGTTACAGAATAAACAGAGACTAGTTGAAGGGGAAGTGACGATGAGTGTTGGAAGTAGTTCCAAGATTGATATAATCGTTATCGCACACTCCCTATACTTTCGGATTAGTGTTAAACCTAAATAAATGTTATTTGGCGTTTACGTTGAGCATGAATATGATTTGATCATGTTTATTGCAATACGGTTATTCATATAAAATCAGAGAATAATTGTTGTTCTGTTTACATGAATAAGACCTTCGATGGTTATACACCCAATGAAAATAGTTCGTTGGATCTCGATCATAGTGATACACATAATCATAATATTGAAACCAAAAGATGCAAAGTTAATAATGATAAGTGCAACTTGTTTGTAGCACTGCCGTTTAGGTCATATTGGTGTAAAGCGCATGAAGAAACTCCATATTGATGGGCTTTTGGAATCACTTGATTATGAATCAAGTTGATGCTTGCGAACCATGCCTCATGGGCAAGATGACTAAGACTCTGTTCTTCGGAACAATGAAGCGAGCAATAGATTTATTGAAAATCATACATACTGATGTATGTGGTCCGATGAATATTGAGGCTCGCGACAGGTATCATTATTTTCTGATCTTCACAGATGATTTGAGCAGATATGAGTATATCTACTTGATGAAACATAAGTCTGAAACATTTGAAAAGTTCAAAGAATTTCAGAGTGAAGTGAAAAATCATCGTAACAAGAAAATAAAGTTTCTACGATCTGATCATAGAGAAGAGTATTTGAGTTACGAGTTTGGCCTTCAGTTAAAAACAATGTGAAATAGTTTCACTACTCATGCCACCTAGAACACCACAATGTAATGGTGTGTCCGAACGTCATAACCGTACTTTATTAGATATGGTGCGATCTATGATGTGTCTTACCGATCTACCACTATCGTTTTGGGGTTATGCATTAGAGACAGCTGCATTCACGTTAAATAGGGCACCATCTAAAACCGTTGAGACGACACCGTGTGAACTATGGTTTGGAAAGAAACCTAAGCTGTCGTTTCTTAAATTTGGGGTTGCGATGCTTATATGAAAAAGTTTCATCCTGATAAGCTCAAACTCAAATCGGAGAAGTGCGTCTTCATAGGATATCCAAAGGAAACTATTGGATACACCTTCTATCACAGATCCGAAGGCAAGACTTTTGTTGCTAAATTCGGAAACTTTCTGGAGAAGGAGTTTCTCTCGAAAGAAGTGAGTGGGAGGAAAGTAGAACTTGACGAGGTAACTGTACCTGCTCCCTTATTGGAAAGTAGTACATCCCAGAAAACTGTTTCTGTGACACCTACACCAGTTAGTGAGGAAGCTAATGATGATGATCATGAAACTTCAGAACAAGATACTACTGAACCTCGTAGATCAACCAGAGTAAGATCCGCGCCAGAGTGGTACGATAATCCTTTTCTGGAAGTCATGCTACTAGATCATGATGAACCTACGAACTATGAAGAAGCGATGGTGAGCCCAGATTCCGCAAAGTGGCTTGAAGCCATGAAATCTGAGATATGATCCATGTATGAGAACAAAGTATGGACTTTGGTTGACTTGCCCGATGATCGGCAAGCCATAGAAAATAAATGGATCTTCAAGAGGAAGACGGATGCTGATAGTAGTGTTACTATCTACAAAGCTAGAATTGTCGCAAAAGGTTTTCGACAAGTTCAAGGTGTTGACTACGATGAGAGTTTCTCACTCGTATCTATGCTTGAGTCTATCCGAATCATGTTAGTAATTGCCTCATTTTATGAAATCTGGTAAATGGACAAACAAAACTGCATTCCTTAATGGATTTATTAAAGAAGAGTTGTATATGATACAACCAGAAGGTTTTGTCAATCCTAAAGGTGCTAACAAAATATGCAAGCTCCAGCGATCCATCTGTGGACTGGTGCAAGCATCTCGGAGTTGGAATATACGCTTTGATGAGTTGATCAAAGCATATAGTTTTATACAGACTTGCGGTGAAGCCTGTATTTACAAGAAAGTGAGTGGGAGCACTACAACATTTCTGATAAGTATATGTGAATGACATATTGTTGATCGGAAATAATGTAGAATTATTCTGCAAAGCATAAAGGAGTGTTTGAAAGGAGTTTTTCAAAGAAAGACTTCGGTGAAGCTGCTTACATATTGAGCATCAAGATCTATAGAGATAGATCAAGACACTTGATAAGTTTTTTCAATGAGTACATACCTTGACAATATTTTGAAGTAGTTCAAAATAGAACAGTCAAAGAAAGAATTCTTGCCTGTGTTACAAGGTGTGAAGTTGAGTAAGACTCAAAGCCCGACCACGGCAGAAAATAGAATGAGAATGAAAGTCATTCCCTATGCCTTGGCCATAGGTTCTATAAAGTATGCCATGCTGTGTACCATACCTATTGTATACCTACACTAGTTTTGGCAAGGGAGTACAATAGTGATCTAGGAGTAGATCACTGGACAGCGGTCAGAATTATCCTTAGTGAAATAAGGATATGTTTCTCGATTATGGACGTGACAAAAAGGTTCGTCGTAAAAAGTTACGTCGATGCAAGTTTCCACACTGATCTGGATGACTCTAAGTCTCGATCTAGATACATATTGAAAGTGGGAGCAATTAGCTAGAGTAGCTCCGTGCAGAGCATTGTAGACATATAATTTTGCAAAATACATACGGATCTGAATTTGGCAGGCCCGTTGACTAAATTTCTCTCACAAGCAAAACATGATCACTCTTTGGGTGTTAATCACATAGCGATGTGAACTAGATTATTGAATCTAGTAAATCCTTTGGGTGTTAGTCACATAGAGATGTGAACCAATCACATAAAGATGTGAACTATTGGTGTTAATCACATAGCGATGTGAACTAGATTATTGACTCTAGTGCAAGTGGGAGACTGAAGGAAATATGCCCTAGAGGCAATAATAAAGTTATTATTTATTTCCTTATTTCATGATAAATGTTTATTATTCATGCTAGAATTGTATTAACCGGAAACATAATACATGTGTGAATACATAAACAAACAGAGTGTCACTAGTATGCCTCTACTTGACTAGCTCGTTAATCAAAGATGGTTATGTTTCCTAACCATAGACAAAGAGTTGTTATTTGATTAACGAGGTCACATCATTAGTTGAATGATCTGATTGACATGACCCATTCCATTAGCTTAGCACCCGATCGTTTAGTATGTTGCTATTGCTTTCTTCATGACTTATACATGTTCCTATGACTATGAGATTATGCAACTCCCGTTTGCCGGAGGAACACTTTGGGTACTACCAAACGTCACAACGTAACTGGGTGATTATAAAGGAGTACTACAGGTGTCTCCAATGGTCGATGTTGGGTTGGCGTATTTCGAGATTAGGATTTGTCACTCCGATTGTCGGAGAGGTATCTCTGGGCCCTCTCGGTAATACACATCACATAAGCCTTGCAAGCATTACAACTAATATGTTAGTTGTGAGATGATGTATTACGGAACGAGTAAAGAGACTTGCCGGTAACGAGATTGAACTAGGTATTGGATACCGACGATCGAATCTCGGGCAAGTAACATACCGATGACAAAGGGAACAACGTATGTTGTTATGCGGTCTGACCGATAAAGATCTTCGTAGAATATGTAGGAGCCAATATGGGCATCCAGGTCCCGCTATTGGTTATTGACCGGAGACGTGTCTCGGTCATGTCTACATTGTTCTCGAACCCGTAGGGTCCGCACGCTTAAGGTTACGATGACAGTTATATTATGAGTTTATGCATTTTGATGTACCGAAGGTTGTTCGGAGTCCCGGATGTGATCACGGACATGACGAGGAGTCTCGAAATGGTCGAGACATAAAGATTGATATATTGGAAGCCTATGTTTGGACATCGGAAGTGTTCCGGGTGAAATCGGGATTTTACCGGGTTACCGGGAGGTTACCGGAACCCCCCGGGAACCATATGGGCCATCATGGGCCTTAGTGGAAAGGAGAAAGGGGCAGCCCAAGGGGGCTGCGCGCCTCCCCCCTTCCCCTAGTCCTATTAGGACTAGGAGAGGTGGCCGGCCACCCCTCTCCCTCTTTCCCCCTTGGGAATCCTAGTTGGAATAGGATTGGGGGGGGAGTCCTACTCCCGGTAGGAGTAGGACTCCTCCTGCGCCCTCCTCCTTGGCCGGCGCCCCTCTCCCCCCTTGGCTCCTTTATATACTGAGGTAGAGGCACCCCAAAACACACAAGTTGACACAAGTTGATCCACGTGATCTATTCCTTAGCCGTGTGCGGTGCCACCTGCCACCATATTCCTCGATAATACTGTAGTGGAGTTTAGGCGAAGCCCTGCTGCTGTAGTTCATCAAGATCGTCACCACGCCGTCGTGCTGACGAAACTCTTCCCCGACACTTTGCTGGATCGGAGTCCGGGGATCGTCATCGAGCTGAACGTGTGCTCGAACTCGGAGGTGCCGTAGTTTCGGTACTTGATCGGTTGGATCAAGAAGACGTACGACTACTTCCTCTACGTCGTGTCATCGCTTCCACAGTCGGTCTGCGTTGGGTACATAGACAATACTCTCCCCTCGTTGCTATGCATCACATGATCTTGCGTGTGCGTAGGAAAATTTTTGAAATTACTACGAAACCCAACACATAGCATATTCTAATAAAATTTCAATCAAGTAGGCTTCTCCAAAAAGGTGTGTACAGAAAGGATGGTTGTGGTAAACTAACAAGCAAAGACTAATATAATGCACGACGCTCCAAGCAAAACACATATCATGTGGCGAATAAAAATATAGCTCCAAGTAAAGTTACCAATGAAAGAAGACGAAAGAGGGGATGCCTTCCCGGGGCATCCCCAAGCTTAGGCTTTTGGATATTCTTGAATATCTTGGGGTGCCTTGGGAATCCCCAAGCTTAGGCTTTTGCCACCCTTTATTCCATAGTCCATCAAATCTTTACCCAAAACTTGAAAACTTCACAACACAAAACTCAACAGGAAATCTCACAAACTCCGTTAGTGAAAGAAAATAAAACCACCACATACGGTACTGTAATGAACTCATTCTTTATTTATATTGGTGTTAAACCTACTGTATTCCAAGTTCTCTATGGTTCATACCCTTACATCCTAGCGATGGATGCATCAAAATAAGCAAACAACACACGAAAGGCAGAATCTGTCAAAAACAGAACAGTCTGTAGCAATCTGTAACTAGTGCAAACTTCTGGAACCTAAAAAATCCTACCAAAATAGGAAGTCCTAAACAATTTGTCTATTGATCAGCATCAAAAATAATCAATGCAAAATCACGTTCCTGTGATTTATTGAATTGTTTCTCGTGAGCGCAAAGTTTCTGTTTTTCAGCAGAATCAAAATCAACTCATATCATAGGTTATCCTATAGGTTCTACTTGGCACAAACACTAAATAAAACATGAAAACACATCTAAACAGAAAGTAGATGCAAAATTTATTACTAAACAGGAACAAAAACAAGAAACACAAAGAAAATTGGGTTGCCTCCCAACTAGCGCTATCGTTTAACGCCCCTAGCTAGGCATAAAAGCGAACATAGATCTAAGTAGTGCCATCTTTGGCACTTGATTCATTGGTAGCTCGCATGATAGATTCATAAGGTAATTTGACTTTCTTTCTTGGAAAGTGCTTCATGCCTTTCTTTAATGGAAATTGGAATCTAATATTCCCTTCCTTCATATCAATAATCGCACCAGTCGTTCTAAGGAAAGGTTTACCAAGAATAATATGGCAAGAAAGATTGCAATCTATATCAAGAATGATAAAATCAACGGGCACCAAATTTCTATCTGCAACAATTAGAACATCATTGATTCTTACCATTGGCTTTTTAATGGTGAATCCGCAAGGTGCAAATTTTAAGAGCAATCATCAAGGTCATGGAAACCTAGGATATCACATAAAGTTTTTGGAATCGTGGAAACATTAGCACCCAAATCACACAAGGAGAAACACTCATAATCTTTAATTTTAATCTTTATAGTAGATTCTCACTCATCATTAAGTTTTCTCGGTATAGAAACTTCCAAATTAAGTTTTTCATCGAAAGATTGCATCAAGGCATCAACAATATGTTTGGTAAAGGCTTTATTTTGACTATAAGCATGAGGAGAATTAACAACGGATTGCAACAAGGAAATACAACTTTCTAAAGAACAATCATCGTAATCAAAATCCTTGAAATTCGAGATAGTGGGTTGAATACTATTTAAAGTTTTGACCTCTCCAATTGCACTTTTACCAAATTTAGCATCAAGATCTAAAAACTCCAAATTATCGGAACGCTTTTTAACAAAAGTTGATTCACTTCTAGTCCCATTATTATCAAGATTCATATTTCAAAACAAGGATCTAATAGGGGACACATCAATGACTTTAAGATCTTCATCATTATTTTCATGGAAACTAGAAGAACATGCTTTTATAAAGCAATCTTTCTGAGCACGCAATCTAGCGGTTCTTTCTTTGCACTCGTCAATGGAACTTCTCATAGCTTTGAGAGACTCATTGATATCATGCTTAGGAGGAGTAGATCTAAGTTTCAAAGAATCAACATCGAGCGAAAGTCTATCAATGTTCCTATTCAAATCATCAACTTTGAGCAATTTTTCTTCAAGCAAAGCATTAAATTTCTTTTGAGAGATCATAAATTCTTTCACACTATTTTCAAAATCAGAGGGAATCTTATTAAAATTACCATAAGAATTATTGTAGTAATTTCCATAATTATTACAGGAATTGCTAGGGAACGGTCTAGGATTAAAGTGTCCTCTATAAGAATTGTTTCCAAAATTATTCGTACCAACAAAATTTACATCCATAGATTCATTATTATTATCAATCAAGGTAGATAAAGGCATATCATTGGGATAAATAGAAGAACTATTAGTAGCAAACAATCTCATAAGCTCATCCATCTTTCCACTCAAAACATTAATTTCTTCTATAGCATGCACTTTTTTACTAGTAGATCGTTCAGTGTGCCATTGAGAATAATTAGCCATAATATTATCAAGAAGTTTTGTAGCATCTCCTAAAGTGATTTCCATAAACGTGCCGCCGGTGGCCGAATCTAAAAGATTTCTAGAAGCAAAGTTCAAACCGGCATAAAATTTTTGTATGATCATCCATAAATTCAAACCATGAGTAGGGCAATTTCGAATCATCAATTTCATTCTTTCCCAAGATTGGGCAACATGCTCATGATCAAGTTGTTTAAAATTCATAATATCGTTCCCAAGCGAGATGATCTTAGCGGGAGGAAAATACTTAGAGATAAAAGCATCTTTGCACTTGTTCCAAGAATCAATACTATTTTTAGGCAAAGACGAAAACCAAACTTTAGCACGATCTCTAAGTGAAAACGGAAATAACTTCAATTTAACAATATCATTATCCGTATCTTTTTTTCTTTTGCATCTCACACAAATCAACAAAGTTGTTTAGATGGATAGCGGCATCTTCACTAGGAAGGCCGGAGAATTGATCTTTCATAACAAGATTCAGCAAAGCAGCATTGATTTCACAAGACTCAACATCATTAAGAGGAGCAATCGGAGTACTAAGGAAATCATTATTATTGGTATTGGAGAAATCACACAATTTGGTATTATCTTGTGCCATGGAAACAAGTAATCCAACACAAAAGCAAACAGAAAAAGGCAAGTGAAAGAGAGGGGAAGAAAAAGGCAAGCGAAAAAGATAGGAGATTGGGAAAGAGAGGGCGAATAAAACGGCAAGGGTGAAGTGGGGGAGAGGAAAACGAGAGGCAAATGGCAAATAATGTAAATGCGAGGGAGATGAGTTTGTGATGGGTACTTGGTATGTCTTGACATGAGCGAAGACCTCCCCGGCAACGGTGCCAGAAATCCTTCTTGCTACGTATTGAGCTTGCGTTGGATTTCCTTGAAGAGGAAACAGTGATGCAACACAGTAGCGTAAGTATTTCCCCTCAGTTTTTGAGAACCAAGGTATCAATCCAGAAGGAGGCTCCTCACAAGTCCCACGAACCTACACAAACAAACAAAGAACTCGCAACCAACGCGATAAAGGGATTGTCAATCCCTTCACGGCCACTTGAGAAAGTGAGATCTGATAGAGATAATATGATAAGATAAATATGTTTTTGGTATTTTATAATATAGATGCAGAAAATAAAGATGCAAATAAAAGTAGATTGGAAACTTATATGATAAAGAATAGACCCGGGGGCCATAGGTTTCACTAGAGGCTTCTCTCAAGATAGCATAGGTATTATGGTGGGTGAACAAATTTCTGTCGAGCAATTGATAGAAAAGCGAATAATTATGATGTTATCTAGGCATGATCATGTATATAGGCATCACGTCCATGACAAGTAGACCGACTCTTGCCTACATCTACTACTATTACTCCACACATCGACCGTTATCCAGCATCCATCTAGAGTATTAAGTTCATAAGAACAGAGTAACACATTAAGAAAGATGACATGCTGTAGAGGGATAAACTCAAGCAATATGATATAAACCCCATCTTTTTATCCTCAATGGCAACAATACAATACGTGTCTTGCAACCCTTTCTGTCACTAGGTAAGAACACCGCAAGATTGAACCCAAAGCTAAGCACTTCTCCCATGACAAGAAAGATCAATCTAGTAGGCCAAACCAAACCGATAATTCGAAGAGACTTGCAAAGATAACTCAATCATACATAAAAGAATTTAGAGAAGATTCAATTAATAACCATAGATAAATCTGAACATAAACTCACAATTCATCAGATCTAAACATAAACTCACAATTTATCAGATCTGAACACCGCAAAAAGAGATTACATCGAATAGATCTCCACAAGAGAGGGGGAGATCATTGTATTGAGATCCAAAAAGAGAGAAGAAGCCATCTAGATAATAACTGTGGACCCGTAGATCTGTGGTAAACTAATCACAACTCATATGAGGGGCAAGGATGTTGATGTAGAGGCCCTCCGTGGTTGATTCTCGCTCCGGCAGAGTGTCGGCGAAGGCTCCAAGATGGGATCTCGCGGGTACAGAAGGTTACGATGGTAGAAATTGTGTTTCGTGGTGCCCCTGGATGTTTTCGGGGTCCGTAGGTATATATAGGAGGAAGAAGTACGTCGGTGGACGCCCGAGGGGCCCACGAGATAGGGGGAGCGCCCTACAGGGGGTGGGCGCCCTCCTATCTCGTTGGGCCCTCGGAGCTTTCTGGACTTGCACTCCAGGCTCTCCGAATCAGATTTGTTCCAAAAATAATGCTCCTAAAGGTTTCATTCCGTTTGGACTCCGTTTGATATTCCTTTTCTTCGAAATACTGAAATAGCCAAAAAAACAACAATATGGGCTAGGCCTCCGGTTAGTAGGTTAGTCCCAAAAATGATAAAAATATGTAGAATAAAGCCCATAAGCATCCAAAACAGGTAATATAATAGCATGGAACAATCAAAAATTATAGATACGTTGGAGACGTATCAAGCATCCCCAAGCTTAATTCCTGCTCGTCCTCGAGTAGGTAGATGATAAAAAGAGAATTTTTGATGTGGAATGCTACCTAGCATAATATGTTATTTTCTTTCATTGTGGCATGAATGTTCAGATCCAAGTAATACAAAATAAAAGTTCGTATTGATATAAGAAATAGTAATACTTCAAGCATACTAAACAAGTAATCATGTCTTCTCGAAATAGCATGGCCAAAAGAAAATGTTATCCCTACAAAATCATATAGTCTGGCTAAGCTCTATCTTCATCACACAAAGTATTTAATCATGCACAACCTTGATGACGAGCCAAGCAATTGTTTCATACTTTAATAATCTCAAACTTTTTCAACTTTCACGCAATACATGAGCGTGAGCCATGGACATAGCACTATATGTGGAATAGAACGGTGGTTGTGGAGAAGACAAAAAAGGAGAAGATAGTCTCACATCAACTAGGCGTATCAACGGGCTATGGAGATGCCCATTAATAGATATCAATGTGGGTGAGTAGGGATTGCCATGCAACGGATGCACTAGAGTTATAAATATATGAAAGCTCAACAAAAGAAATCTAGTGGGGTGCATCCAACTTGCTTGCTCACGAAGACCTAGCGCATTTTGAGGAAGCCCATCATTGGAATATACAAGCCAAGTTCTATAATGAAAAATTCCCACTAGTAAATGGAAGTGACAACATATGAGACTCTCTATCATGAAGATCATGGTGCTACTTTGAAGCACAAGTGTGGTAAAAGGATAGTAGCATTGTCCCTTCTCTCTTTTTCTCTCATATTTTTTTTATTTGGGTCGTTTCTCTTTTTTTTATGGCCTCTTTTTTTTCGTCCAGAGTCTCATCCCGACTTATGGGGGAATCATAGTCTCCATCATCCTTTCCTCACTGGGACAATGCTCTAATAATGATGATCATCATACTTTTTTTTACAACTCAACAATTACAACTCAATACTTAGAACAAAATATGACTCTATATGAATGCCTCCGGCGGTATATCGGGATATGCAATGAATCAAGAGTGACATGTATGAAAGAATTATGAACGGTGGCTTTGCCACAAATACAATGTCAACTACATGTTCATGCAAAAAAGCAATATGACAAAAGTAATGTGTGTCATATGAACAGAATGGTGGAAAGTTGCATGGCAATATATCTCGGAATGGCTATGGAAATGCCATAATAGGTAGGTATGGTGGCTGTTTTGAGGAAGGAGTATGGTGGGTGTACGGTACCGGCGAAAGTTGCACGATACAAGAGAGACTAGCAATAATGGAGGCGTGAAAGGAGTACGTATAATCCATGGACTCAACATTAATCAAAAGAACTCATATACTTGTTGTAAAAATTTAGAAGTCATCAAAAACCAAAGCACTACACGCATGCTCCTAGGGGGATAGATTGGTAGGAAAAGACCATCGCTCGTCACTGACTGCCACTCATAAGGAAGACAATCAATAAATAAAATTGTGCTCCAACTTCATCACAAAGCGGTTCACCATACGTGCATGCTACGGGAATCACAAACTTCAACACAAGCATTCTTTAAATCCATAATCACCCAACTAGCATGACTTTAATATTACTACCTCCATATCTCAAAACAATTATCAAGCATCAAATTGATCATAGCATCCAATTCACTTTCTATGATAGTTTTTATTATACCCAACTTGGATGCTCATCATTCTAGGACCAAATTAAAACCATAGCAAATACCATGCTGTTCTAAGATACTCTCAAAATAATATAAGTGAACCATTAGAGACTAGCAATTTCTATAAAATTAATCCACCACCATGCTCTAAAAGATATAAGTGAAGCACTAGAGCAAAAACTATCAAGCTCAAAAGATATAAGTGAAGCACATAGAGTATTCTAGCAAATTCTAATCAAATAGGCTTCTCCAAAAAGTAGTGTTACAACAAGGATGATTGTGGTAAACTAACAAGCAAAGACCAATATAATACACGACGCTCCAAGCAAAACACATATCATGTAGCGAATAAAAATATAGCTCCAAGTAAAGTTACCAATGAACAAAGACAAAAGAGGGGATGCCTTCCCGGGGCATCCCCAAGCTTAGGCTTTTGGCTATTCTTGAATATCTTGGGGTGCCATAAGCATCCCCAAGCTTAGGCTCTTGCCACTCTTTATTCCATAGTCCATAAAAGCTTTACCCAAAACTTGAAAACTTCACAACACAAAACTCAACAGGAAATCTTAGAAGCTCCGTTAGTGAAAGAAAACAAAACCACCACATAAGTTACTGCAATGAACTCATTATTTATTTATTTTGGTGTTAAACCTACTATATTCCAACTTCCTTATGGTTTATAAACTAATTTATTAGCCATAGATGCATTGAAATAAGCAAACAACACACGAAAAACAGAATCTGTCAAAAACAGAACAGTCTGTAGCAATCTGTAACTAACGCAAACTTCTGGAACTCTAAAAATCCTACCAAAATAGGACGTACTGGAAAATTTGTTTATTGATCAACAGCAAAACGAATCAATGCAAAAGCTCTTTTCTGTGATTTATTGATTTTTTTCTCGTGAGCATAAAGTTTCTGTTTTTCAGCAGAATCAAATCAACCATCATCATAGTTTATCCTATAGGTTCTACTTGGCACAAACACTAAACAAAAGATAAAAACACATCTAAACAGAAATTAGAAACAAAATTTAACACTAAACAGGAACAAAAACAAAGAACATAAAGAAAATTGGGTTGCCTCCCAACTAGCGCTATCGTTTAACGCCCCTAGCTAGGCATAAAAGCAAGGATAGATCTAACGAGTGCCATCTTTGGCACTTGATTCATAGGTAGCAAGAGAGGATCTCCTTTCTATGGCATTCATCCTTCTATCCAGGTTAAGAACATTGCCATTAATGGATGAAGTAAGATTAAGCACGTTACAGAAATTTGCATCTAAGCTAGACTTCATTTCTTTGATAATTTCATTTTGATAAAAGCACAAGAGGATAGTTGATTCAACTTTATAATTTAAACGGTGCCCAAATATGGTTTTCATTTTTTCATAGGTATCTATAGCATCCCCTTCGACAAAACCTTCTTCAAAAATAGAATCTAGAACTTGTTTGAAAGAAGCGGGCAAGCCAACATAGAAGCTTTTTAAGTAAACCTCAATTTGATATTGTGGCACATAACTAGCCCGAATCCTTAATAACCTATCACAAGCATCTTTTTAAAGATTCATCAAGTAAATAGCGAAAGATTCCGAAGTCATCATCATCAAAATCATCTAAATTCTCATTGGTGATCCCGGTGGGTCTTTCCATGGCATCATTGTTTATGAGCTTAGAAAGGATAGAGGGGTTATCCAAGGCACTAGAACTCGGGAGAAATCCCTTAATTCTTTTTCATTCGGCCATGGCAACGGGAAGGCAAACAAAAAGGCGGACAGGAGAACGGGAAAGAGAGTGCGAATAAAACGGCAATGGTGAAGTGGGGGAGAGGAAAACGAGAGGCAAATGGCAAATAATGTAAATGCGAGGAAGATGAGTTTGTGATGGGTACTTGGTATGTCTTGACTTGAGTGAAGACCTCCCCGGCAACGGCGCCAGAAATCCTTCTTGCTACATCTTGAGCTAGCGTTGGTTTTCCCCAAAGAGGAGAGGGTGATGCAGCAAGTGTAGCATAAGTATTTCCCTCAGTTTTTGAGAACCAAGGTATCAATCCAGTAGGAGGCTCACAATAGATAAATCTGAACATAAACTCACAATTCATCGGATCTTGACAAACACACCGCAAAAAGAGATTACATCGAATAGATCTCCACAAGAGAGGGGGAGATCATTGTATTGAGATCCAAAAAGAGAGAAGAATCCATCTAGCTAATAACTATGGACCCATAGGTCTGTGGTAAACTACTCACAACTCATTGGAGGGGCAAGGATGTTGATGTAGAGGCCCTCCATGGTCGATTCCCCCTCCGGCAGAGTGCCGGCGAAGGCTCCAAGATGGGATCTCGCGGATACACAAGGTTACGGTGGTGGAAATTGTGTTTCGTGGTGCCCCTGGATGTTTTCGGGGTCCGTAGGTATATATAGGAGGAAGAAGTACGTCGGTGGATGCCTGAGGGGCCCACGAGACAGGGGCACGCCCTACAGGGGGGGTGACCTCCTATCTCATGGGGCCCTCAGAGCTTTCTTGACTTGCACTCTAGGCTCTCCGGATCAGATTTGTTCCAAGAATAACGCTCCCGAGGGTTTCATTCCGTTTGGACTCCTTTTAATATTCCTTTTCTTCGAAATACTGAAATAGGAAAAAAACAGCAATACGGGCTGGGCCTCCGGTTAGTAGGTTAGTCCCAAAAATGATAAAAATATGTAGAATAAAGCCCATAAGCATCCAAAACAGGTAATATAATAGCATGGAACAATCAAAGTTTATAGATACGTTGGAGACGTATCACGTATCAGGGACCATTGCAATCTATCACTTTTGATGAGCTCAAAGCTTTGCTTACTCATGCTCCGATTCTTGCTTTGCCCAACTTTGACAAAACTTTTGAGGTTCATTGTGATGCAAGTAGTACCAGAATTGGCGGAGTCTTGATGCAAGAAAAATGAGCCATTGCATACTTTAGTGAAAAACTCTCTGGTGCTCAACTTAACTATCCCATCTATGACAAAGAATTGTATGCTTTAGTGTGTGTGCTATATGTTTGGGAACATTACCTTAGACCTCATGAGTTTGTCATACATATCGATCATGATACGCTTAAGTACTTAAAAGGCCAAACTAAGTTGAACAAGTGTCATGCCAAATGGAGTGAATTTATTGAATCTTTCCCCTATGTGATCAAGTATATTAAGGGTAAGGAAAATGTAGTTGCGGATGCCCTTTCCCGCATATGCACGCTTGTCACTAAACTTGAGTTGAATGTTATTGGCTTTGAGCACATAAAACACTTGTACATCTTATGCTAAGTGTTTGACGCATACATCTTGGGAACGATATTACATCAAGGATGATTATCTTATGAGAGCTAACAAACTTTGCATTCCCGAGTCTTCTCTTCGTTTGCTCCTTTTGCAAGAGGCTCATGGAGGCGGACTCATGGGACACTTTGGACGCGACAAGAAATTCGCCACACTCTCCAAAAACTACTTCTGGCCCAAGATGTTCCGCGATGTCTCACGCTTCACCAACCGTTGCTCTACATGTCGCAAAGCTAAGTCTAAAGCTCAATCCCATGGTCTTTACATGCCTCTTCCTATTCCTTATCAACCTTGGGAAGACATTAGCATGGATTTTGTACTTGGTTTGCCTAGAACTCAAAATGAAAAGGATTCCGTGTTTGTTGTTGTCGACCAATTTTCTAAGATGGCACATTTCATTCCATGCAGCAAGATAGACGATGCTTCACATATTTCCAATCTATTTTGTAGGGAAATCTTGTGACTCCATGGAGTACCAAAGACAATCATCTCGGACCACGACGTCAAGTTCTTGAGTTACTTTTGGAAGACGCTATACGCCAAGCTCGGAATCAAGCTCTTGTTCTCGCCGGCCTACCATCCTCAAACCGACGGCCAAACGGAGGTGACGAACCGTACACTCTCCACTCTACTTCGCGTGTTGATCAAGAGGAACATCATGGAGTGGGAAGAGTGTCTACCCATCACCGAGTACGCCTACAACCGTGCAAGACATTCGACTACCGGCAAGTCCCCCTTCGAGGTAGTCTACGGCTTCAACCCGTTGTCCCCATTGGACATTCTACCTATTCCTCTACAAGAGCTCACCAACCTCGACGCGAATGCACGAGAAAGCTACCTCAATAAGATGCATGAAGTTACAAGGCACTCCATCGAGCGCCAAGTACAATGACTCGCGACCAAGCTCAACATCAACAAGCAACCCATGATATTCAACATTGGAGATCTCGTGTGGCTACACCTTCGCAAGGACCGCTTCCCCAATGAACACAAGTCAAAACTCCTACCTCGAGCCGATGGACCCTTCAAGGTGCTAGAACGCTACAACAACAACGCTTACAAGATCGACCTCCCACGCGACAAGTAAAACGTGAGCGACATCTTCAATGTCAAGGACCTCTCGCCATACCATGGTGATGACACTTTCGATCCGAGGTCGGATCTTTCCCAAGGGGGGGAGATGATGTGGAGCATCCCTCGATCATCCCCATGGACGTACCTACATCTCCCTCGACTACACGTGGACCTATGACAAGACTCGAGCAAAGACTATCGAAGATAAGGTGAACTCGCTCCTCTCCGAACTCCCTCTCTCTACTTACGAGACATGGCTACTACCTCATGCGGAGACTATGTGTGATCAGGTGCTTGGAGGAGAGCCATGGAACAGCTACATCCAAAGGCCAAGATGGCCAGGACACCAAGTGGGAAGGACAAGAAGAAGAGCTTCCATGGAAGCTACATGCTCCGGACGACCGACCCAGCCCTGAAGTCCGACCCCTGGAGGTCGCAACAGCCAAAGAAAGACTGGACAAACAAGACTACAGGCTCCAGACGATCGGCCCTGCCCGGACGTCTGGCAACTCCCGGGCTCCGGACGTCCGACACTTCCCCAACAGAACCAAAATTACAGAAATCTGAGGAAGACCGGACGACCATGCCACCGACCACAGAAGCAAATTCATGGATGTCCGAAGATCTATGGACGAACAGGTCGTCCCGAGCCTCCGGACGTCCGACGCCCTCCGGACGTCCGACCCCTGGCTGCGCCTAGTTGCGGGCTGAGGCCCATGTGCCCCTTCACTTCGCCCCTCATTTGCACTATGACTATAAATAGGCCCCTCCTACCTCCTAGCTAGGGTTAGCGTTGATTTAGCTCATTTGTGAGATAGAGCCTCGCTCATCCATCCGGATCTACTCCTCGTGAGGGACCGACACCTCTTCGGAGAAGATCCACCTGGATTCAAGACCTCCATCCGGAGAAGACCATCATCAAGACCTCCGCGCGGTGAAGAACCGGTTACCCTTTGTATCGTCCCTTGTTGACTTTGGATCTTGTATTACCTTATGCCTCGATGATCTAGCGCATGTGCGACTTTGTTCTTGTTGGTTGAGTGTTTCTCTCGTGTTTTCTCTTGTTCCCCTCCTCGTGTTCTTTGTGTTCCTCGTAGGGATCCTCTCCAAACATGAAAGATTGGCCCCTAGGGTTCTACCCTACATAAGAGATCCTCTCCCCATCCAGGGGGGAGGCCATGGAGGAGGAAGCGCAAGGGGGGAACCTCTCCTCCATGGAGTGCCATCAGGAGGGGAATCATCGCCGCGGTGATCGTCTTCATCAACATCACCATCCTCATCTCTTTTACGCAGTCCACTCTCCCGCACCCCGCTATCTTGAACATGGTGCTTTATGCCACATATTATGATCCAATGATGTGTTTCCATCCTATGATGTTTTGAGTAGATATCCTTTGTCTTTGGGTTGATTGATTATCTAGATTGGTATGAGTTGTATGTTTTGTTTTGGTGTTGTACTATTATGCCTTCCGTGCCACGCACACGTGAGGGATTCCCGCTGTAGGGTGTTGCAATACGTTCATGATTCGCTTATAGTGGGTTGATAGAGTGACAGAAGCTTAAACCCGAGTAAGGGGGTTGTTGCGTATGGAACAAAGGGGACTTGATATGTTAATGCTATGGTTGAGTTTTACCTTAATGATCTTTAGTAGTTGCGGATGCTTGCTATAGTTCCAATCATAAGTGCATATGATCCAAGTAGAGAAAGTATGTTAGCTTATGCCTCTCCCTCATATGAAATTGCAAGGACGACTATCGATCTTGTTAACAATTGCTTAGGACAATTCCGCACACTGATCCATCATTATTCCACACTCGCTATTTATAGTACTTAAGTAATATATTTTAGCCTTATGATAACAGCACCTACTTTTATATTTTAGCTCTCCGATACCATGCAAAGTTATCCTCTTCATGCCCACAACATAGTTTTATTTCTCGTTTCTAGTTGGAAGCAAACGTTTGGTGTACGTAGAGTCGTATCAGTGGCAGATCAGACTTGAGAGAATATTGATGTACCTTTAGCTCCTTGTGGGTTTGACACTCCATGCTTATCACTTCCACCTTTGTAAATTGCTATGATGATTCCCTGCACTTGGAGATTATCAATATACAATTCTCGCCAACATGGATATCCCCTTCAACGTCGCTTCATGATGTTTGGCATTACTCTTGGGGCTCTGCATTCTATAGACCGAAGGATTATTACAACAACTACTTTAGAGATGGAGAGGCACACCCCGCCTTCAATCAGCTTTGGAAGTTGAAGTGCACTATGAAGATCAAAGTGTTTGGGTGGCTCCTATTCCATGACAGACTCAACACACATAACATGCTGAAGAGGAGATACTATAATATAGGAAACAATTTCAATTGCATCCTCTACGGCTAGAACATTGAATAAACAGTGGACCACATGATCTTCACATGTCCTTTTGGTCAGAGCTGTTGGGCTAAACTTCAAATTGACTGGCCAGCCTTGGACTGCCGACTCACTCTCCTTGAAACCACACGGGACACTTGGCCAAACCCTTTTTTAAAAAATTCTTGACAGAAGTGGAGCATATGGAAGGAGAGAAACAAAAAGCACTTCATAGGAGTGGCCCCTAGTGTGGATTCTTGGCTCAAACGCTTCAAAGAGGATATGTCATTGCTTCAGCATAGAGTTAAAGCAACGCATAGAGCTGTCATGGTATCTTTTTGTACCTCTATTGTATAGTCTATACTTTGCATTCTGCCTGGTAGTTTAATCACACATTGGGTGTGGTTCACACAATATAAAGTAGATGATATGTCTATGTAAACCTCCCATTTATATAGATATATGAAAAAACAGTAGGGGTTTTCCCCCTACTGTCGTTTTGTCAAAAAAAAAACAATCAGGATAATGGTATACTGAAAGAATAGTGGGAAATGTACCGTACCCAGCATCCTTCATGTCAATGTCTCCAATGACAACATTAGTGATCGTATTGCATTTCCCATGTTGACGCTTATCATAACGGTTAAGGCAACTAGGAGCCCAATGGTCAGGATCTCCGCACACATGACAAACTCCTTTGTTCTTGTTAGTCCTCTTCTTGAAGTTAATGTGCTAATAAGCCTTCTTCTTCCCATCAAACTTCCTTTTACCATCAAACTTACCCTTGTTCTCGAACTTGTGGTGCTGGAAGTTTTTCTTCTGTACCAGATTGGCACTAGAACCTCCCTCGATACCTCGAGCATGCATGTCTTTTGCTCTCGCCTTTTCTTCCACATCAAGAGTGGCAATGAGATCCGGAACGGAAAACCCCTGCCTCTTATGTTTAAGAGAGGTAGCAAAATTCCTCCGCGAGAGAGGAAGCTTAGTGATGATGCCTCCGGCAACAAACTTGTGCGGCAACATACAATTGAAGTGCTCTAGTTCTCTAGCAAATGAATGTATCCCGTGAGCTTGCTCAACCATGGAGCGCTCATCAGTCATCTTGTAGTCATAGAATTGTTTCATGATATACAGCTCAATGCTGGCATCGGAGACCCCAAACTTGGCCTTGAGTGCGTCCCACATATATTTGCCATTATCAATTGACGCATAAGCAAAAACTATATATGAACACTTCCGGTGATTCCAAAGTCCATCTGTATGGAGTTTCTTCATGTGCTTTACACCGATATGACCCAAACGGCAATGCCGCAAATAAGTTGCACTATCATTATCAACTTTGCATCTTTTGGCACCAATATTATGAATATGTGTATCACTACGATGGAGATTCAATAAACCATCTACATTGGGTGTATGACCATAGAAGGTTTTATTCATGTAAACGGAACAACAATTATTCTCTGACTTAAATGAAGAACCGTATTGCAATAAACATGATCCAATCATATTCATGCTCAACGCAAACACCAAATAACATTTACTAATCCCGAAGGTAGAGGGAGTGTGCGATGGTGATCTCATCAACCTTGGAATCACTTCCAACACACATCATCACCTCGCCCTTAACTAGTCTTTGTTTGTTATGTAAATCCTATTTCGAGTTACTAATCTTAGCAACTGAACTAGTATCAAATACCCAGGGGCTACTACGAACACTAGTAAGGTACACAATAATCTGCATATCAAATATACCATTGTTCACTTTGCAATCCTTCTTATCCGCCAAATGTTTGGGGCAGTTCCACTTCCAGTGACCATTTCCTTTGCAGTATAAGCACTCAGTTTCAAGCTTGGGTCCAGCTTTGGGCTTCTTCATGTGAGTGGCAACTTGCTTGCCATTCTTCTTGAAGTTCCCTTTTCTTTCCCTTGCCCTTTTACTTGAAACTAGTGGTCTTGTCAACCATCAACACTTGATGCTATTTCTTGATTTCTACCTTCGCTAATTTCAGCATTGTGAAGAGCTCGGGAATCATTTTCGTCACCCCCTTGCATATTATAGTTCATCACGAAGTTCTAGTAGCTTGGTGATAGTGACTAGAGAACTCTGTCAATCACTATCTTCTCTGGAAGATTAACTCCAACTTGATTCAAGCGATTGTACTACCCAGACATTCTGAGTACATGCTCACTGGCTGAGCCATTCTCCTCTATCTTGTAGGCAAAGTACTTGTCAGAGGTCTCATACCTCTCGACATGGGCATGAGTCTAAAATAGCAATTTCAACTCTTGGGACATCTCATATCCTCCATGGCATTCAAAACATTTTTGAAGTCTCGATTCTAAGCCGTATAGCACGGTGCACTAAACTATCAAGTAGTCATCATACCAAGCTTGTCAAACGTTCATAACGTCTGCATCAGCTCCTGCAATAGGTCTGACACCTAGTGGTGCATCAAGGACATATTTCTTCTGTGTAGCAACAAGGATAATCCTCAGATCACGGACCCAGTCCGCATCATTGCTACTATCATCTTTCAACTTAGTTTTCTCTAGGAGCATATCAAAAAACATAGGGGAGCTACAACGCGAGCTATTGATCTACAACATAATTTGCAAATACTATCAAGACTAAGTTCATGATAAATTAAAATTTAATTAATCATATTACTTAAGAACTCCCACTTAGATTGACGTCCCTCAAGTCATCTAAATGATATGTGATCCAAATCAACTAAACCATGTGCGATCATCACGTGAGATGGAGTAGTCATCAATGGTGAACATCTCTATGTTGATCATATCTACTATATGATTCACGTTCGACCTTTCAGTCTCCAATGTTTCAAGGACAAGTCTGTACATGCTAGCCTCGCCAAGTTCAACCCGAGTATTCCGCACGTGTGAAACTGGCTTGCACCCGTTGTATTTAAACGTAGAGCTTATCACACCCGATCATCATGTGGTGTCTCAGCACGAAGAACTTTCGCAACGGTGCATACTCGTGGAGAACACTTATACCTTGACATTTAGTTAAGGGATCATCTTATAATTCTACCGTCGTACTAAGCAAAATAAGATGCAAAAAAATAAACATCACATGCAATCAAAATATGTGACATGATATGGCCATGATCATCTTGTGCTTTTGATCTCCATCACCAAAGCAAAGTCATGATCTCCATCGTCACCGGCTTGACACCTTGATCTCCATCGTAGTGTCGTGGTTGTCTCGCCAACTATTGCTTATACGACTATCGTTACCGCTTAGTGATAAAGTAAAGCAATTACATGGCGTTTGTATTTCATACAATAAATCGACAACCATAAGGCTCCTGCCAGTTGTCGATAACTTTTACAAAACATGATCATCTCATACAACAACTTATATCACGTCATGTCTTGACCATATCACATCACAACATGCCCTGCAAAAACAAGTTAGACGTCCTCTACTTTGTTGTTGCAAGTTTTACGTGGCTGCTACCGGCTTCTATCAAGAACCGTTCTTACCTATGGCACAAAAACCACAACGGTGATTTATCAAGTTTGTTGTTTTAACCTTCACAAGGACCGGCCGTAGTCAAGTTCGATTCAACTAAAGTTGGAGAAACAGACACCTGCCATGCACCTTTATGCAAAACTAGTTGCATGTCTGTCGGTGGAACCGGTCTCATGAACGTGGTCATGTAAGGTTGGTCTGGGCCGCTTCATCCAACAATACGCCGGATCAAAATAAGAGATTGGTGGTAAGTAGTATGACGATCACCGCCCACCACTCTTTGTGTTCTACTCGTGCATATCATCTACGCATAGACCTGGCTCTGATGCCACTGTAGGGAAACGTAGCTTGCAATTCCAAAAAATTCCTACGCTCATGCAAGATCTATCTAGGAGATGCATAGCAACGAGAGGGGAGAGTGTGTCCACATACCCTCGTAGACCGAAAGCAGAAACTCGGTTGATGTAGTCGAACGTCTTCTCATTCCGACCGATCGAGTACATAACGTACGGCATCTCCGAGTTCTGCACACGTTCAGCGCGATGACGTCCCTCAAGCTCTTCATCCAGAAGAGAGTCGAAGGAGTAGATGAGTTCCGTCAGCACGACGGCGTGGTGATGGTGATGGTGATGTGATCCCACAGGGCTTCGCCTAAGCACCACGAGAATATGACCGGATGCATAAACTGTGGAGGGGGGCACCGCACACGGCTAGAATGAAAGTGCAACTATCCCTAGGTGGTTTTGGTAATTCATAACAACATATAGCTCATTGAGCTAATGCTATTCCAAGACTATTGTTTCAGGGAAGCTCAATGAATGGCATGGCATGGATGATGAAAGTCGATCCCTCAAAATACTAAGGACAAAGGATTGGCTCAAGCTCAAAAGCTCAAGACTCTTCATTTTACATTTTAGTGATCCAAGATCACATTGAGTCTATAGGAAAAGCCAATACTATCAAGAAGGGATGAGGTGTTGCTTAATGAGCCTCTTGCTTCATGTGCTTAGTGATATGCTCCAAAAACCCTCAACTATTTCCCACATCCACAAATGACCTAAACCTAAAGCCAAAATCGGTCACACGGATTCTTCCAATCCGGCGCCACCGATTCCAAAAGTCATAGCCACTGCCACAAACCCTAAGCAAATCGGTCTTACCGATAGGGATCTCGGTCTCACCGAGATGGGATTGTAATCTCTCTGTTTCCCTTCGTAACGTTTCGGTCTAACCGAAGTGAGCGATCGGTCCCACCGAGATTGCAATGTAAACTCTCTGTTTCCTTTTTGTAACATTTCGGTCTCACCGAAAAGAGCAAATCGGTCCCACCGAGTTTACCTGACCAACTCTCTGGAAAGCTTATTACCAAAATCGGTCTCACCGAGTTTGTGTAATCGGTCCTACCGAGATTACGTTATGCCCTAACCCTAACCGAATCGGTCTCACCGAGATGCATGTCAGTCCCACCGAAAATCACTAACGGTCACTAGGTTTACTAAATCGGTCCGACCGAGTTTAACTGATTCGGTCCCACCGAGTTTGGTAAATTGTGTGTAACGGTTAGATTTTGTGTGGAGGCTATATATACCCCTCCACCTCCTCTTCATTCGTGGAGAGAGCCATCAGACTAAACCTACACTTCCAACTTACCATTTCTGAGAGAGAACCACCTACTCATGTGTTGAGGCCAAGATATTCCATTCCTACCATATGAATCTTGATCTCTAGCCTTCCCCAAGTTGCTTTCCACTCAAACCCTCTTTCCACCAGATCCAAATCCTATGAGAGAGAGTTGAGTGTTGGGGAGACTATCATTTGAAGCACAAGAGCAAGGAGTTCATCATCAACGCACCATTTGTTACTTCTTGGAGAGTGGTGTCTCCTAGATTGGCTAGGTGTCACTTGGGAGCCTCCGACAAGATTGTGGAGTTGAACCAAGGAGTTTGTAAGGGCAAGGAGATCGCCTACTTCGTGAAGATCTACCGCTAGTGAGGCAAGTCCTTCGTGGGCGACGGCCATGGTGGGATAGACAAGGTTGCTTCTTCGTGGACCCTTCGTGGGTGGAGCCCTCCGTGGACTCGCGCAGCCGTTACCCTTCGTGGGTTGAAGTCTCCATCAACGTGGATGTACGATAGCACCACCTATCGGAACCACGCCAAAAACATCCGTGTCTCCAATTGCGTTTGAATCCTCCAAACCCTTCCCTTTACTTTCTTGCAAGTTGCATGCTTTAATTTCCGCTGCCTATACACTCTTTGCATGCTTGTTGTATTGTGTGATGATTGCTTGACTTGTCCTAAAATAGCTAAAATCTGCCAAACTCTAAAATTGGGAAAAGGTTAAGTTTTTATTGGTCAAGTAGTCTAATCACCCCCCCTCTAGACATACTTCAAGGTCCTACAAGTGGTATCAGAGCCTTGGTCTCCATTTGCTTTGATTTCCATAGCTTTTGTTGGTCATAGCCTTGGTTTCACAACCTAGGAGAGTATGGCGTCTAGCGAGGGAAATTATCACCGTAGAGGTCCTTACTTTGATGGTACTAATTTTGCTAGTTGGAAGCATAAGATGAAAATGCATATTCTTGGACATAACCCCGCCGTTTGGGCAATTATTTGTATTGGCTTGCAAGGTGAATTCTTTGATGGGAGAGAACCGAACCGTGAAGCTAATGCGGAAGAATTGAAGATGCTGCAATACAACACTCAAGCATGTGACACCATCTTCAACGGATTGTGCCCCGAAGAATTCAACAAAATCAGCCATTTTGAGAATGCAAAGGAAATTTGGGATACTTTGATTGATATGCACGAGGGTATCGAGTCCGTCAAGGAATCCAAGTTGGATGTGCTCCAAAGTCAGCTTGACAAGTTCAAAATGAAGGATGGTGAAGGTGTCGCTGAAATGTACTCTAGGCTTGCTCTTATCACAAATGAGATTGCCGGCTTAGGGAGTGAAGAGATGACCGACAAATTCATCATCAAGAAAATCCTAAGAGCATTGGATGGAAAGTATGATACCGTGTGCACATTGATCCAAATGATGCCAAACTACAAAGATCTCAAGCCAACGGAAGTCATTGGAAGGATTGTTGCTCATGAGATGTCACTCAAGGATAAGGAGGAACTTCACAACAAGTCAAGTGGTGCTTACAAAGCCTCAAGTGAAGCCCCCACATCATCAAGTGAGAAACAAACCTTCAATGAAGAATTGAGCTTAATGGTGAAGAACTTCAACAAATTCTACAAGAGTAGAAGCAAAGAAAGAAGCTCCAAGTCAAGGTCTTATCATGACAAGAGATCTTCTAGTCGAGAGCGCAATTGCTACAATTGTGGGAGCCTGGACACTACTCCAATGAGTGTACGGCACCCTACAAAAGAAGAGAAGATTCTCCAAGAAGAAGGAGCAAAAGAGAAGAATCACCACCAAGAGAGAGGAGGAGTAGAGATGATCGTTATGAACGAAGACCCTCACGGAGAAGCAAGGATTCGGAAAGAAAGGACAAGTCATCAAGGAGCTACACAAAACGAAGACATCAAGCTCATGTTGGTGAATGGGTTTCCGGCTCCGACTCCGACAAACACTCCGAGAGAAGCTATCACTCCGACTCCGAATATACTCAAGATGAAGGTGTTGCCGGTCTAGCACTTGTGTCAACCAACTCCTACGACATATTTGATTCACCAAATGAAGGTGTTGGAAGATGCTTCATGGCCAAAGGTCCAAAGGTAACACATCCCGAGTATGTTGATTTTAATAGTGATGAAGATGACTTGCTTGTGGATGATGATTTACTTGTTGACAACTCTAGTGATGAATACTATGATGAAACGTCAATTAATCATGCTAATCAAACGAATGACAATGATAAGGAGAAAATTGAGCTTCTAACTAAAGAACTAAACACTCTTAAGTTGGCTCATGAAACTATCTTCGAAGATCATCGAGAACTTTTAAGGGCTCATGAGAAGTTACGCTTTGAAAAGCTCAATCTTGAGCAAGAGCATGAGTTCTTAAAGGCAATCAATGATGATCTCCGCAAGAAAAGTTCTTCTTACATTGCCAAGCGTTTACTCTTATCTACTTACATGCCTCAAGTCAAGTCTAGTAACAAGTACAAGAAAGATACTTCCTCTAGTAGTAACAATAATAATGTCAAATCCAATATTGTTGCTTCTAGTAGTTCTCTTGATTCCACTAATGATTCTCTTAGCCAAGTTACACTTGAGCAAGAAAATAGTTTATTGAAGGGAATTATAGAGAAAGGTGTTTACAAGAGCCTTGCCGGGAGTAAGCAATTCGAGGAAATTGTACGCAAGCAAGGAAGGCACCGGAAGAATCAAGGTGTTGGTTTTGAACGAAAGTTCAACGCCAATGGAGTTGAGTGGGAAGAAGATCAATACCCCAAGACAAAGTTTGTTCCTCAACAAGAGAAGTATGATCCTACTTCCTTCAAGGGGACACAAGCTCAAGATGATCTTCCACCACAAGACCACAAGAACAAAGGCAAGGACAAGCTTCAAGAAGAGATTGATGCATTTGAAGAAGCACCTAAAGCCTTGGTCAAGTGGGTCCCCAAGACTACGTCAAGTTCTACTTCATCAAGTACAACTACAACTCCAAGGATTCCCATCAAGATGATGTGGATCCCGAAGAAGAAGAACTAGAGAGTTCTTGAGGGTGACTCCGCCAACATTCTTCACTCATATCATTTTGGCAAGAACAAGTGCAATCAACTTTCACATCTTGCACTAGTTCAAGGAGTCACAAACCCTCATGTTGGTAAGGCAAGGGACAAGGTAACCTAATGTTTTCATGGACATCATCTTGTGTGTGCATCACTCTATGTCTATGGATATTCTTGTTTGTTCCTTGTGGGACTAACCCATGTAGGCAAGTTGAAAGTGCAACTCACTCCAAAGGATTGCTCCAAATGATCTACATCAACATTGAGCATCTACATCTTCAACACCTACATGAAGTCATCATCGACAAAACCCAAGGTTAGTTCATCCCTCTAAGGGGGGATCTCACATCTAGGGGGAGCTTAACTCTAAGAATTGAGTCAAAGCAACTCTAATGGTGTGAACACATTAATGCATTATGTAAAAGTGGTAACCCCACTTGAGCTTAAACGATGAGTATGACCTATGATCAAATGTTCTCATTTGACTCCTAAGTCAATATACTCATATATAGATGACCTAGTCATCGCCAATTGTTTGATAGATGCTAGAATTGGTTGTGCATGCTTTGCCACATATTTCAATTGCCATCTTATTGTGTGAGCATGTTGGTGCATATTTTACTCATTCAAGGACATCCACTTGTTGTTTTGTTTGTTTGGATTCTTTTCTTTGTGCCAAGTGGATGGACAAGAATGCCTAAGAACCTTCTTTAGCTATCTATGCTTTTCTCGTCTCAAACTCTATTCATGCTACATCACAAAATTTGATCAAGTCAGATTCGAACCACTCTGTGTGAGGAGCACTCGGAGTCCCCGATTCGTCATAGACTTAAACTTCCAAAACCTCTTAGTGATTCTCGGTCTGACCGATTCCTTCCATTTCGGTCCTACCGAGATCATCAAGTTGATCTGAGTTTTCAATCTCGGTGCAACCGATTTGAACTTTTCGGTCTCACCGATTTGCTGTAACTGAACACAGTTATGCATCTCGGTGCCACCGAGTTGTTCCACTCGGTCACACCGACAGGGTCGGGCTATATATAGACACGGGCAAAATTTTGGAAATTTCTCCGAAACCCTTCGCCCGCGCAACAGCTCGCTCTGCCATCGTGGTCTCCGGATCCTCTCCTCGTCGCCAGCAGCCTCCTGTCGCTGGTCTCCGCCGCCGTCAACGGATTTCGTCCCCGCCGTTGCCGCCGTAGCAAGTCCACCGCCAAGTTAGGGTATGGACTTGATCTTTGTGCTATCCACGTCTGATTCCTGGCACATTGTTTTCATATTGATTCTTGCCACGATTGAAAATCTTCTATCCAGCCAAAGTAGTTCATAGATTAGATGTGATTCAAATTTTTAGGTTTAGGTTTCCGCCGAAACCATCTCGGACCCACCGAGTTGAAAAACTCGGTCTCACCAATTTGGCTTATGCCATTGCACTAGTGACTCTCGGTCTGACTGAGAATTACTAATCGGTGCAACCGATTTGAGGAATTCTGTGAAACCCTAGCAGTCTCGGTACCACCGAACTGAAACTCGGTCCAACCGAGATTATTAGTTTAGGTTCCAAAACTGCTTCGGTATCACCGAGTTTGAAAATCGGTGGATCCGAAATGCTTTCTATGGATAACTAAAACTGAACTTTTGAGTCATTCTTTTGCAAAAACCTCTGCATTTTGTGATGCTCATCTTTTCTATCTCATCTATAACTCTTCACTGGGTCAGCAGTCAGCTTGTGCAGAATGTCTGATCAAAGTGACAGCCAGAACAGGGCAGAAGAGCAGATGAACTTGAGTGAGGGCACTAGTCCCTCCAGTACTTCAGATGAAGGGAGCAGAAGTACTCCTAGCAATTTGCCTAAGGCTGCAACTAGGCAAAGGAGGAAAAGAACTTCAGATTCAGAGGATGAAGATTACAAAGCTGAGGAAGATGAGGCTACTTCCAAGAAAGTGGCGCTCAAGAAGGAATATGGCTCAACAAAGGACATAAAGCCAGGCATGAAGATTAAAAGGCCTGCAAGAAGGCAACCTATGCCCAAGGCCAGAGCATCAACTCAACTGCCTGAAAATCCTAATCCCAAAGAGCCAGCTGATGAAAGCAAGAAGAGGAAGGAAAGGGTCAAGAAGACCATTGCCAGAGTTGTAGGGCAACCTTCAATGATGGAAGAGGAAGAGCCTTCTGCACCAGCACCAAAGGCACCAAAGCTTATGGGTGATGCAATCAGATCTAGGGCTGCAACATCTAAGCCCAAGGAAGCACCCAAAGCTGCCCCCAAGGCCAAGTCTGCACCAAAGAGGAATACCAGGAGTATTCCAGCTGCTGAGAAGAACAAGGCCCCAGTGCCTGCGGTTGCGGAGGAGGAAGATGAAGAAGGACAGGTTCTAAGGAAGCTCAAGCCCAAGATACCAGACCATAATGATGCCCATCCTGTGGCTGAGGACATGAGAATCAGGAAGGATTCAGGGCTGAGACTGTGGAGAATGGCATATCCATATGCCACAAGAAGAAGAACTGCTGTTGACTACAGGTTCCATACAAAGGAACATCAGGACTTCTATGAGACAATTTTGTTGGACAAGAAGCCCATAGTCTGTGACATGAGGTGGGTTGACTGGAAATACGTCAAGGAGAATGAAGAGCACTATCCTCGAGTGCAAGACAGCTTTGTTGCTTGTGGAGTTGCAGATTTTGTTGGGCAAAAGCTCACAAATTGGAATGATGAACTTATCATGCAATTCTACTCCACAGCACATTTGTACCCAGATGGAAGAATTGTTTGGATGTCTGAAGGTACAAGGTATCAGTCCACTGTAGAAGAATGGGCAAGTCTAATAAATGCCCCAAAGGAAAATGATGATGATCTGGATGTATATGCCAAGAAGAAAATGGGACACAATACCATGGCACACGTGTACAAGGAGATCCCAGACAAAACCCTAGAGACTTTCACTTTTGGATCAGTCCACTTTCTGCTGTCAGGGCTAGCTACCATAAATTGGATTCTGAGGCACACTTTGTTGCCCAAGTCAGGTGACCATAACATGATCAGAGGGCATGCCATCAATATGTTGCATTTATTTGATGTGCCACAAAAATTCAAAGTCATGAGCCTTATAGTTGAAACAATCAAGAGGACTACAGCAGATCAGAAGAGGAGCTGTGGATATGCACCTCAGATTCAAGAATTGATAAACTCAAAGATGGGCACAGGAAAATATCAGTTGGATAAGGAACACTTTCCACTTTATCCAGACTTTGAGGACAATGAGGTTGTCATGAATGAGGATGATCCATCATCAGTTTAAGCTCAGGAGAAGAAGGAGAATGCAAGGAAGGAGAAGGCTGCCAAGATGCCAACTCAAGAGGAGGCATCTAATTATTTCTTGAAAACCAAACAGGAGCAGCTTAGTTACTTGATAGCATCATCTCTGAGGATTGAGAAGGGGTTGGCCACCCTAACTCAAAACCAGGAGAGCCTGGAAAGAATCATGGAAAAAAATTCTATGATCTAGATGTCAAGGTAACTGAGATTCAGTCAGTTGTGGAGAAGCTGCAGGATGACATGCAGGAGAGGAAGGGCAAGACTACCACCAATGTGTTTGCCAGAGTGCCCAGAGCCCAGAGGTCAGTTGCAGTGCCAGTGACAAACACTAGAGCAACAACTTCAGCACCAGCTACTGCCCCTTCAGCTCCAGTGCAACCAGCTTCAGCATCAACTCCAGCACCATCTACATCAACTGAAGCTTTCGTCCTTGGAGTTATCAGGACACCACCACCAGAAGATCAAGCCTGAGAGTCGATCTAGCACTATGCATTTTTTATGAACTTTTTGGTAACTTGTTGCCAAAGGGGGAGAAAATGTATAGATCATAGGCTTCGAGAGAGAGTGTGTTGCTTTTGTTCTCTCTTGCTTTATTTGGTGGTTTTTCAATCTTTGTTTGCTTTTGGTTGAGATACTATGCTTGTGAGACATTGATGATCATGTGTTTGATCATAAGCTACACTTATGCATGTTTGATGATATTATCCTATCTATCTTATGTGATCACTCACTATGCTTGGTGATGAGTGCATGTATTCATTGTCTATTATTTTGAGCGCTCCACCAAGATGTATGTGACATGGAAGAGTAACCCATGAGCCTAATTCATTGTGCATTTGCAGTCCAAAGCAAATCTAAAACTATGCACAAATTTAGGGGGAGCTCTTGCTTATCACATACTTCTCAAAGCGACGATGTTATTTAAATTTTATTGTCATTTGTCGAAGCTTTGATCTATATGTTGTCATCAATTACCAAAAAGGTGGAGATTGAAAGTGCAACTATCCCTAGGTGGTTTTGGTAATTCATAACAACATATAGCTCATTGAGCTAATGCTATTCCAAGACTATTGTTTCAGGGAAGCTCAATGAATGGCATGGCATGGATGATGAAAATGGATCCCTCAAAATACTAAGGACAAAGGATCGGCTCAAGCTCAAAAGCTCAAGACTCTTCATTTTACATTTTAGTGATCCAAGATCACATTGAGTCTATAGGAAAAGCCAATACTATCAAGAAGGGATGAGGTGTTGCTTAATGAGCCTCTTGCTTCATGTGCTTAGTGATATGCTCCAAAAACCCTCAACTACTTTCCCACATCCACAAATGACCTAAACCTAAAGCCAAAATCGGTCACACCGATTCGTCCAATCTGGCGCCACCGATTCCAAAAGTCATAGCCACTGCCACAAATCCTAAGCAAATCGGTCTTACCGATAGGGAACTCGGTCTCACCGAGATGGGATTGTAATCTCTCTGTTTCCCTTCGTAACGTTTCGGTCTAACCGAAGTGAGCGATCGGTCCCACCAAGATTGCAATGTAAACTGTCTGTTTCCTTTTTGTAACATTTCGGTCTCACCAAAAAGAGCAAATCGGTCCCACCAAGTTTACCTGACCAACTCTCTGGTTAGCTAATTACCAAAATCGGTCTCATCGAGTTTGTGTAATCGGTCCTACTAAGATTACGTTATGCCCTAACCCTAACTGAATCGGTCTCACCGAGATGCATGTCAGTCCCACCGAAAATCACTAACGGTCACTAGGTTTACTAAATCGGTCCGACCAAGTTTAACGATTCGGTCCCACCGAGTTTGGTAAATTGTGTGTAATGGTTAGATTTTTTGTGGAGGCTATATATACCCCTCCACCTCCTCTTCATTCGTGGAGAGAGCCATCAGACTAAACCTATACTTCCAACTTACCATTTCTGAGAGAGAACCACCTACTCATGTGTTGAGGCCAAGATATTCCATTCCTACCATATGAATCTTGATCTCTAGCCTTCCCCAAGTTGCTTTCCACTCAAACCCTCTTTCCACCAGATCCAAATCCTATGAGAGAGAGTTGAGTGTTGGGGAGACTATCATTTGAAGCACAAGAGCAAGGAGTTCATCATCAATGCACCATTTGTTACTTCTTGGAAAGTGGTGTCTCCTGGATTGGCTAGGTGTCACTTGGGAGCCTCCGACAAGATTGTGGAGTTGAACCAAGGAGTTTGTAAGGGCAAGGAGATCTCCTACTTCGTGAAGATCTACCACTAGTGAGGCAAGTCCTTCGTGGGCGACGGCCATGGTGGGATAGACAAGGTTGCTACTTCGTGGACCCTTCGTGGGTGGATCCCTCCGTGGACTCGCGCAGCCGTTACCCTTCGTGGGTTGAAGCCTCCATCAACGTGCATGTACGATAGCACCACCTATCGGAACCACGCCAAAAACATCCGTGTCTCCAATTGCGTTTGAATCCTCCAAACCCTTCCCTTTACTTTCTTGCAAGTTGCATGCTTTAATTTCCGCTGCCTATACACTATTTGCATGCTTGCTTTGTTGTGTGATGATTGCTTGACTTGTCCTAAAATAGTTAAAATCTGCCAAACTCTAAAATTGGGAAAAGGTTAAGTTTTTATTGGTCAAGTAGTCTAATCGCCCCCCCCCCTCTAGACATACTTCAAGGTCTTACATAGAAACAATTGATGGTTGTGTGTCCTCTAGGCGCCCCCCCCCCCTCCCCATATATATATATATATATATTGGTTGGAGGGGGGAAGTGGCAGCCAGGGGGCGCCCAAGTAGGTTGAGTCCTACTTGGGCTCCCATCCTAATTCGGCCCCTTTCCTTGTTTTGACACTAGGAGAAGGAAGGAGGAGGTGCCCCCCCCCCCGGCCCCTTTCATTTCTCCCTTTAGAAGGGGAAGGGAAGAGGTGCTAGCCCTCCTCCCTTGCCTTCCCTAGGGCTGGCCACCCTGGTGGAGGGGAGCACCAGCCCCTGTGGGCTGGTCTGTCCCTTCCTAGGCCCATTAAGGCTATATAGCTTGCCGGGGGTTGCCCGGAACCCCTTCCAGTGACCCTATTCGTACCTGGTACCCCCGGAACAGTTCCGGTGTCCAAATACTATTGTCCTATATATGAATCTTTACCTCTCGACCATTTCGAGACTCCTTGTAATCTACGTGATCTCATCCGGGACTCCGAACAACATTCGGTCACCAAATCACATAACTCATATAATACAAAATCGTCATCGAACGTTAAGTGTGCGGACCCTACGAGTTCGAGAACTATATAGACATGTCCGAGACACCTCTCTGATCAATAACAAATAGCGGAACATGGATGCTCATATTGGTTCCCATATATTCTACGAAGATCTTTATCGGTCGAACCGCTATGTCAACATACGTTATTCCCTTTGTCATCGGTATGTTACCTGCCCGAGATTCGATTGTCGGTATCTTCATACCTAGTTCAATCTCGTTACTGGCAAGTCTCTTTACTCGTTTCGTAACACATCATCCCGCAACTAACTCATTATTCACATTGCTTGCAAGGCTTCATATGATGTGCATTACCGAGAGAGGGCCCAGAGATACCTCTTCGATACTCGGAGTAACAAATCCTAATCTCGATCTATGCCAACCCAACAAACACCTTAGAAGATACCTGTAGAGCATCTTTATAATCACCCAGTTACGTTGTGACGTTTGATAGCACACAAGGCATTCCTCCGGTGTTCGGGAGTTGCATAATCTCATAGTCGGAGGAATATGTATTTGACATGAAGAAAGCAGTAGAAATAAAACTAAACGATCATTATGCTAAGCTAACAGATGGGTCTTGTCCATCACATCATTCTCCTAATGATGTGATCTCGTTCATCAAATGACAACACATTTCCATGGCTAGGAAACTTAACCATCTTTGATCAACGAGCTAGTCAAGTAGAGGCATACTAGAGACACGGTGTTTTTTCTATGTATCCACACATGTATCAAGTTTCTGGTTAATACAATTCTAGCATGAATAATAGATATTTATCATGATATAAGGAAATAAGAAATAACAACTTTATTATTGCCTCTAGGGCATATTTCCTTCAGTGGCGTCATAGCAGCTCATGGTTTGAAACAATAGAACGACTCTCACACTCCATCTCTTATAGTGCACACCCTCAAACATAGGAGGCCTCATGGAAGCAGCAAAACCACTCAGGGTAAATTGCCTATAATAAGGTTTTTGGATTGTTGTAAATATGAGCAATTTACCATATGATTTTATTAATAGAAATAGTAGATAAAACATGGCTAATATAGTAGAGATGAAACAAGTCATGTAATCTAACAAAGAGAAGACAAGTAGCATCTGCACATGTGAAGTAGAACAGAACAAAACAAATGTAGAACATATACTAGAAGGAAAAACTGTAGCAGGATCTCAAATAGAAAGAACATGAAAATGTACGGAGTAACGGCTGAAGCATTGGTCTTCGGGCGACGTCCTCGCCGACCATGTCGTCGAAGAGGTTGTCGACATCGTCGTTGGGGAAGTGGTCGTCGGAGTCCGGAGCATCCCCAAAAAACCTTATCACCCTTCTTCCGTACAGGACTCAAAGAGGTGGGGCAAGCCGGGATGGGAAAGAACCATGTAGTAGCTCAGAGCTTGGAACTCGGTGGCGAGAGGGAGATGATGTTTTGATGTGTCTCTCTGAAGAGGAGTGACCTCTATTTTATAGGCACAGGAGAAGGAAGCGAACAAGCAGCGACGGAAAATAGGGAGTTGAAATTTAGACATCGGCTCAACTCATTCCCACAACCTGCGGCGTGTCGTGACGAGGCGGGCGGCGGATGAGGAGCGCGCGTGTATGTCTCTCTTGTCCTCATGCTCATACATGTGAGAAAACAACCTTCCTTACAACTTCTACCAAACTAGCAATGTGTGACTAAACTTTAGTTCCACTTCTTGCCTTGCACGAATGGGCTAAGTGGACCTTTAGGATTTATTAGAAATTTCTGAAAATGTTATTGGGCTGGCTCAAAACCAGACTAAACTCGAGCGTATGAGAAAGGAGAGAGCGTGGAGGGCGTTGTCGCATGACGTCGCAGCGCAATTATGTCTTGTGGTTAGGGTTGAGCCGTTGAGGTGCTTAGTGTAGCACCAGCCGTGCCCCCAATATGGCCCCACAGGGGATTTTTCGCGCCGGTGCCGAAAAAACGGCTCAGCGGCGTCACAAGGAGTCCGTTTTTCGTCGGTTTGAGCCGAAATTAGCGCCGGCGGACCCAGGCCGAACCCGGCGCGCTGGGGGCGCCTGGGGGCGCCGGGGCAAGCGATTTTGGCGCGAAAGAGCCGCGGGCCCGCCGAGTCAACGACGCGCGCCTCGTCGTCCTCGGAACGCCTTGGTTTCCCGCGTGGAATCAATGGTAAGGCTGACGCCGGTCAACCTTGCCATTGATTCCTCATCACGGGCGCCGTGTCACGGGCGGCGCGGGGACGCCTCCCCTCCCGCCACGCGTGCACACGCCTACGAGCGCATGGAGATGGAGCGTCAGTGCTGCGCCTACGAGCAGTTTGAAGTTCGGTGCCGGGTCCGCGACGAGGGAGGCATCGTCGTCCTCGACGACAGCGACGATGACGCGCCGCCGCCACCGGTCCGCCAGGGCGATGCCGGGCAAGGGTCCAGCAGGGGCGGCCGCGTCAAGGAGGAGAAGGCCGCCGACGACGACGGCGAGGATGGCGGCGATGTCGGAGACTTCGCCACGCTCAGCGACTAGCTTCTTCGGCCCTTAAATAGTTGTAGTTGCGGATTTTTAATAACTTTGCTATGTAATGTTGAATATATGTCGAGTTTGCCGAACTTTAGCCGAATAATTTGTTCAATTTGCCGAACTTTGCCGAATACCCTTATTTTTTAACATAAACGGCGTCTGGGGGGCGGCCCGGGGTCAGCGGCTGGGAACCCACTCGCCCCCATGCCGATTTTTAGCGCCGGCTCGCCCCCCAGGCGGCGATTTTATGCGCCCCCTGGGGGACCAGCGGCTGGAGATGCTCTTACATTGGGTTTGGGAAGCGACAATGATAGACTTTTGGTACTCCGGCGAATTGTTTCGGCTGCCCCTCCGTGTCTGCCACCTAGATGTGTCAAACTCACTACTCACTGTTTCGATCCTTAATCATGAATTTAGCTCCAAATGACCCACTTCTGAAAGTATTTCAGGTTCAGATCCTTCTGTCTACCGTCAATCACGGCAGCAAGGCTAGATGAGCTAGTCTAACGGCGGCAGCTCTCGGTCGACGCTGATGCTTCTATTCTCCTCCTATTTGAGTTTCAACCATTTTTGTTTGCGGTTCAGTCCTGAATGCACTGTTTCCAAATATGTTCAAGGCTGCCTTGGCTCAAAATAAACGGACCGATAACTGTGCCTTACTTATTATTTGCTGATTCCACTGTAATCTTCGACTTCCGAATGCATTACAAAGCTTGGAAACGTCGTCGTAATGTCCCTGAACAACATCAGCCACAACAACGAAAAAATCATGTGAAATGTAACGAGAAAAATAACATCAAAAGGTCTTTACTCTCTCTCGCATAGCATATCTGCTGCCACTCATCTAAATGAGACTAAACTAAGACACACCAGAGTACTCACTGGAGATAGGGCAGTGACATGTTCCTGAGTGATGCCGGGTTCTTCCTGACAAACTCCTCCCACTCCTTGGGGTCTATCCTGCCATCACCATCCGAGTCTGCTTGACTGAACGTCTGAAAGTCCAAAAGGAGCAGAGCAGCACAGAACAGAACATGTTAGAAGGAAAACAGGAAAATAGTTCCGAATGACTGAATATATCTTGTTTTTTTTAGGGAACCTGAATATATCTTGTTGATTACATACATTATCGACGATCTCCTCCACGGCGCTGGCCGAGAGACATAGGTCGGACTCATCAAGAAGTGCCACCACCATCTCCCGGAGCTGTGCAGGCAATGTGTTGATTATAAGTTTAGAATTCAGAAAGTCGACGTTACAATTCAGGGTGGACGAAACGGTCCGGTCCTTCGGTCCGGCTCGCGGCCCGCTCGGTGCAGGCAGGCTCGGTCCAGGCCCGCTGAAAAAAGTCATCGGTCCGGTCCCTAGAAAATGGACCGAAATTTTCTCGGTCCGGTCCGGTCAAAGCTCGGTCCGCTCGTTCAGACCGCGACATTTAGCCCAGCTCACAGGCCACAGCCCACAGCAACCCATATAGAGCCCAGTGCGTCAAAAAAAAAACCATATAGAGCCTAGCGCAGACGGCAATAAAGGCAAAGCAGAGAGTTCAAGTACGCAACCCCGTCCATTCCCCTCCCCCGACCCCGAGCGGTCGAGCGCCGCCTCCGCCGGCTTCCGTCGTCGACCACCTCCTGGTGCTGCCGTCGTCAACCACCTCGCCGTAGACCACGAAGCCGCAGTACTGGAGGGAAAGAGGAGAAGAGGAGGGAGCGCAGCGCGTGCAGCTGCCTGCCGTCGAGTTGAGGGTCGACCGCCGCCGTCTCCACCTGTCCGCCGTCGACCACCTCCTCGCCGGCTCGCTGCTGTCGATAAGAGATGACCACGAAGCTGGAGGAGGGGGAGGATGTGCCTGCACCTGCACGCCGTCTCCCCTGCACCTGTTCGATCTCCTCTGTCCTCTCCTCTGCATTATCCCATCTCTGACCGAGGTATTCAGTGCCAAAATTTTCAACAATTAGTACTGAATTGTTAGCAGTTCGTACTGATCTATTGAGTGTTGAATACACCATTGTTAGCAGTTAGTACTGAATTCCAAAATTTTCTTACATCATCTTTCATCCATTCTTCAGCTTGTCATGGTAAATCTATAGCATAACTTGCTTATTTATTGTCGATTCCATCCTCTTTTGAAACAAGCATTCTAAATGTTCAAAATTAGTCTCATATATGCTGTATTCTTGGTCCATTTGCTTTACAAAATATAAAAGGATGACTAAACAGTGGCTAAACAGAGCCAAAAATCCTCCCAGCGCACTCCCAGGATACAAATTCGGTCGGTCCAGTCGGTCCTCTCGGTCTTGACCGAGCTTTGCTGCAGCCGGTCCGGTCCTGAAAATATGAACCGCCAGCCACTTCGGTCCGGTCCGGACCGGACCGGCCGCGGCCGGTCCAAAGCAGGGCTCGGTCAGGGACCGGACCGGCCCGGACCGCGTCCACCCCTAGTTACAATAAAGGGCACCATGTACTAGGTTGGATGAGAAAATGATTTAAGTATTTACCTCTTCTTTCTCGATGTAGCCTGTCCCCCTCAGATCGTACAGCTTGAATGCAACTGCAAAGAGGACGATGATGGAGACAAACAAAAGATTTTGATTGGTTTCATAGGGAGGACAAGAAGATGAATGGGCTGCAAATTAGGAGCGAGTAATGGACAGGAGGCGTACAGGCGGTCTTTTCAGATTCAGGCGCTTTGGGGTGGAAGATGCTGAGCGAGCGCACGAACTCGCCGAACTCGATGACCCCGTTGCGCTTCTGATCGAAGAGGTCGAACACCCTGTCCGCGAAGAGGTTCGCCCCTTTGCTGGTCCTGAACAGGGCCAGCCGGAACTCCTCCTGACATGAACCAACCGACCAGAAATTCAGAGGACGCAGTTGAGATCGATGTATGGTAATGGTAGGACTTCAATCACCTTGTGGATGAGGCCGTCCTTGAAGATGGAGAAGCTGAGCTTCTTGTAGAGCTCGTACAGCGCCTCCACCTCGTTCACCGTGACTGCACGCAACAGCTTCAGTCAGTTATTATTACAGAGCAAAGGCAAAGGTATCGACAATTAGCTGGAGGCAGGGGCGGTCGCGTACAGGAGGTCTCGGTGGCGAGGACGGCCGGCTCCTCGTACCCCTGCGCGCGCTGCTCACGCCTCGACGGCGACGGCGACGACGACCACGCGCAGCCCATCGATGGTCGATCCTGCGCCGGCCCGGCGCCGCGAGAGGCTCTGCAAGCTACGGCAGGGCAGGCGTTGACCTTCAACTTCCCGTCCGGCAACAGCCCAGCAACAAGGGCCGGATGGTCGTCAAACGGAAAACACAATCTGACCTGAGAATGAGATATACCTCGCCGGGGCGCCGCTCTCGTGATGGTTGTCACGCGCGGAATCTCCAGCCGGCGCCGGCGCCGACGCCTTGAGGACAACGGCCGTCTCCTCTCTCCTGTCCGTCTGGCCTTGCCGCTGCTGGTGATGGGTCTGCGTCCGTCTGGTCTGTCCCCTTGCTGGGCGGGCGTGATTTAACGGGGCGGGGCGCCAGGTCAAATGGTGGTATTTCCCGCTGCCGTGCGACAGCGAGTGCGAGGCTGCGAGGCGGAGCGCGTGGACCGCCGGGGGTGTCCGTACGCCGTCGCTGTCTCCCCAGATTTCGCCGCCAGTCACCCTATCCTTTCTCCGGTAGCGACCCCGGCGAAGATTCAGCCGCCGTCACTGGGGTTCGCTGTCTCCAACCAGTTCCGCCCGTTGAATTTCTGCGTCCTCGACCAATAAACTACTGAGCAGCCTCCCAAATTGCATTGCATCGCCGCCGTCAGCTCGCACGCGAAAGCGTCCCGCCAGACCTTTTCTTTCCATCTACTGCTACTGCTCCAGATGGTTTGCTTCCCGTTGTTTTACATCGACACCTGCGCTGCGCACGCACACACGCTCCCCTCCGATAGGCTGCGCGCGCCGCGGCACGCGGAGGAGCACGGCGCGTGCACGCCGGCTGCAGCGTCACGCACGTCAGGCGCTTTTCTTTTCCGGTTAAAAAAATGGGGTTCGCTTCCCCGCGCGGCGCGGGTGGGATGGGCCGGTGGACGTGGCGATCGAGGCGGGCGTGTGGATACTGCAGGTGCACGGTCCACGCCGTACATGACTCCTGTAGCGCTGACAATGCCCAAAATAATGCACTCTTTTTTGCCGGTGAAATAATAATTCACTATTTATTATCAACTAAAAAACTGAGGCCCTGTTGGTTTAAAAAGTCTAGGACTTTTTTTAGTCGCAACTAAAAAGTTCCTAGTCCCTACCTGTTTGGTTCCAGGGACTAAACATGGACCAAAGGTTATTAAATGACATGCTAAAAGACCATGTTACCCTTAGTAATGAACTAATAGAAATAAGGTGCGATGTAGGACAGGGTCTTCTTTCTTTAGACCCAAATGCCCACTTTTAGTTCCTAAAAATCTCTCCTGTTTGATTTAGAAGGAAAAAAGTAACTTTTTTTAGTCCCTACACCGAAAAGTCCCTGTAAACAAACATCCTCTAAGGCATTGCAACGACTCTCCTATCCCAATAAACATGACTCAAAACCTTACTTGGCCATGTTCTTTATTTGAACACATAGTATTCCATCTCTGTTACCACTTATTCTTCTCCTCACCCTCGCCGACGGTGTCCTCGGTGTTCACACAATCACAACATGTTTAAATGTGGTCAATCTTAAGGCGTCTCTCTCCCGGCATAAGACGAGGCATGCATGCGTGATTAGAGATGATTTCTTTACTCTACAATCCTACTTTTGTTGAGGTGTTCATTCCTAATCCGGACAGGCATCAGTATGAAAGAAAGACAGATCGTGTGCTATTGATTAAGATAGCATCCTAAATAGCATTTGATGAAAACTCTAACAGGTAAAAAAATATCGTATTCAGATTCTATGTAGCAGTAGCACTGCCGGGCGGCCCGCTGCATTCACCGGACCCCGTAGAGACACCTAGCAACAGTTGTTGTCCACTGGCCACAACCACCACCGCAAAACAGTCATCTCTACGCATCAACTATTCGTCGCATTGCAACTTCCCGTCGCCCACGAGATCCATGGGGCGCAGTACGACACACGGTGCATTGTGGCTCATGAGATCCACAAGTCATAACACTACTCATTTGTTTCATTGTAGCTCCGACACCAGTAAGATTCATGGATCGTAACATCACACTTGTTGCATTGCAACTCTATCGCGGGCGGGCAACACCATGGATGATGCGTTGCAGCTTCCTGCTGTTGGAAATATAAGGAATTTACCGAATGATTTTATTAACAGAAATAGTAGATAAAACATGACTAGTATAGCAGTGATAAAACAAGTCATGCGATTTGACAAAGTGAAGGTAAATAACATCTGCATATATGAGCTAGAAAGGATCATCTCTCGAGAAGAGTAGATCAAGATGCATATATGAGGTAGATCCTAACATGTGTAGGGTAAACACTAAAAGAAAGAACTGTGGCAGGACCTCTAACAGGAAAAATAAGAACACGTACTGGACAGCAGCCGGAGCAGAGGCACTGGACTTGGGGTCGGTGCCCTCCATGTCATTGAGGAGGTTGTCGACGCCGGGGAAGTAGTCGTCGGAGTCTGGGGCGTCCGTGACGAAGAAGTCAGTAGTCGCACAGAGCGCTCCCCAAAAATCTTATCACCCTTCTCCCGTACAGGACTCAAAAGGTGCGGTTTCGGAGGCCTACTGTCCCGACCTGTGGTGCACGCCGCAAGCCGGGATGGGGAAGAACGTAGCAGCAACGCAGTGCTCAGGAACTTGTGGCGAGAGGAGGAAGAGATTCTGGTGCGTCTCTCTGAGAGGAGCGACCTCCCTTTTATAGGCGCAAGAGAAGGAGGCGAGAGGTTGCGCCGGGAGCTGAAGGGAACGCGGGAGACGAAACGAACATGCAGCAGCCGAAGAGGCGCGCCGTTCGGATTCAGTGTCCACTACAGAAAAAATGTTTCATCTTCCGAGTGACCTTTCGTATACCCGTAGTGCGTGGCAAAAATTTAGACATCGGCTCGGCTCATTCCCGCAACCCGCGGCGCGGCGCGGCGCGGCGTGGCGAGGCGGGCGGCGGAGGAGGAGCGCGCGTGGATGTCCCTCTTGTTCTCATGCTCATACAAGTGGGGAAAGAACCTCCCTTATAAGGAGGTCCAACTCCCACTCAACTAGCAATGTGGGACTAAACATTAGTAGTATCCCTTGCCTTACACAAATGGGCTAAGTGGGCCTCTAGGATTTATTTAGGAATTTCTGAAATAGTTATTGGGTTGTCCCAAAATAGACTAAATTCCAGCAATCCCCCACCAGATCCCAGAGGCACACAAAATTTGCCTTTGGTTCCAAAACACTGTTTTATATACCGGTACTGCAGTGGAGACTGTTAAGTTGAACTTCCACATAGAACTCTATGCTACACTAGTAAGCAACTTGAACAGTGGACTGGGCCTTGAACTGCAAGTTTTCTGTGAATCTAGCTTCACATAAAGCCTTGACCGATACGTGGCTACCGTGGGTCTTCCTCGCGGGTGGAGCTTATGTGTCATACTCCGAGACCTTTCATGAGTTTACTAGAGAGAACCCTACTCTCATAGATTACAACGTTTAACAATCAGACTCATATAGGTGCGTTCTTCAAAAGATGTTCTGCAGGACAACATCTCTGCTTCAAAGAGCCACTTAGAACACATTAAGATATACATCAACCTGCCATGCAGATTAGGAGAGTATTGCATCTTCATGGAGTGGTATTTTTAACAGTAAGGATACTCTCCTCCCAATTGACCAACAGCTTGTCTTCCACATCTAATCCACGGGATCTCCGATCACAAAGAATAAGTTACCACTGTGAACAACTCATATTGTGGGTCTCATACACATCTCCCTCGATGCATTATCTATCACATTACGTGATAGACCCTTATAAATGGATCTGCCAGATTTTTAGACGTTTGGATATAATCCAATGCAATAACTTTGGAGTTCTTCATTTTTCTAACAGACTTTAACCTTCTCTGAACATGTCTTGATGACTTCATGTTATCCTTTGAGCTGCTCACTTTAGTGATCACAGTTTGGTTGTCACAGTTCATAAGGATACCCGGTACAGGTTTCTCAACTACCAGCAAGTCATTCAAGAGCCGACGAAGCCAATCTGCTTCGACCATAGCTGTATCTAGTGCTGTGAGTTCTGCTTCCATTGTTGACCTCGTTAAGATGGTCTGCTTGCAAGACTTCTAAGAAATAGCGCCACCTCCATGAGGGAATACATATCCACTCGTGGCCTTTATCTCATCAGCATCTGAGATCCAGTTTGAGTCACTATACCCTTCAAGCACCTTTGGGTGCCCGGTGTAGTGAATTCCATAATTTGCAGTGCCTTTCAAATAACGCAAAACTCTCTCTAGAGCTTTCCAATGCACATCTCTTGGTTTTGAGACAAACTGGCTCAGCTTGCTAACAGCAAAAGAGATGACAGGTCTTGTAGCACTGGCTAAGTACATAAGCGAGCCAATGATCTGAGAATATTTTAATTGGTCTCTAGCAATTCTTTGATTCTTTCGAAGCAACACACTAGCATCATATGGTGTTGGAGAGGGCTTGCAGTCACTGTAGCCAAAGCGACTCAAGATCTTTTCCACATAGTGGGATTGAAGCAATGTAATCCCACCATCATCGTCTCTCAACAACTTGATGTTCAGAATGACATCAGCCACTCCTAAATCCTTCATCTCAAAACAGCGAGATAGGAAATCCTTGACCTCCTTAATAACATTCAGATTTGTTCCGAAAATCAGTATGTCATCAACGTACAAGCAAAGCATAACTCCCTCGCCCCCACCATGGTGATAGTACACACATTTGTTAGCTTCGTTCACAACAAAGCCTGCAGCTATTAAAGTTCTTTCGAACTTCTCATGCCACTATTTGGGTGCTTGCTTGAGTCCACACAAAGACTTCAGCAACTTGCACACTTCTATTACAAACCCATCTAGTTGTTCCATATAAATTTCCTCATCCAACTCTCCATTTAGGAAAGCAGTCTTAACATCCATTTGATGAACGAGAAGACCATGTGAGGCAGCTAGTGAAAGTAGAACTCGAATAGTGGTCAGTCGAGCCACAGGTGAGTAAGTATCAAACAAATCTTCACTGTCCTTTTGGGTATAACCCTTAGCCACGAGCCGAGCCTTGTACTTTTCAATAGTACCATCAGGCCTAAGCTTCTTCTTGAATACCCATTTGCATCCTATAGGTTTGCACCCATAAGGACGATCAGTTATTTCCCAAGTTTCATTCACCAAGATGGAATCCATCTCGCTACAAACTGCTTCCTTCCAGTAGTCAGCATCTTCAGATGCATAGGCATCTGAAAGAGAACTGGGAGTGTCATCTATGAGATACACAAGAAAATCATAACCAAAGGACTTTACAGTCCTCTATCTCTTGCTCCTAATAGGAACTTCATTGTTCTCCTCCACATGACTTTCAAAGTGTTCCATCGAAATGGCAGGTTCAGTAATTGCAACTGGTTCCTGATTCGATGAACTAGGCATCTCCTGGTTAGATGAGGTAGCCATTGTTGGGGAACGTAGCAATAATTCAAAATTTTCTATGCATCACCAAGATCAATCTATGGAGATTCTAGCAACAAGAGAGGGAGAGGATGAGTGTATCTTCATACCCTTGAAGATCGCGATGCGGAAGCGTTACAAGAACGTGGTTGGTGGAGTCGTACACGCAGTGATTCAGATCGCGGTCGATTTCGATCTAAGCACCGAATGGACGGCGCCTCTGCGTTCAACACACGTACAACTCGAGGACATCTCCTCCTTGATCCAGCAAGGGGAGAGGAGAAGTTGAGGGGAAACTCCAGCAGCACGACAGCGTGGTGGCAATGGAGCTTGTGGTTCTCCGGTAGGGCTTCACTAATCACTACGGAGGAGGAGGAGGTGTTGGAGGAGGGAGAGGGCTGCGCCAGGGGAGGGGTCTGGCTGCCCTCTCTCTCCCTCACTATATATAGGGAGAAGGGGGTGGAGGAGGCGCCCTAGGGTTCCCTAGGGGAGGGGTGGCGGCCACAGGGGAAACCCTAGATGGGTTTGGGCGCCCCACCCCTAGGAAACTTGCCCCCCAAGCCGGGAGGGGCCGCTGCCCTAGTGGAGGTGCCCCCACCTCTCCTGGTTACGTGAGAGGGGTTGGGAGGGGCGCACAGCCCCTTAGTGGGCTGGTGTGCCCCCTCCCCTTGGCCCATAAGGCCCCCCAACGCTTGTCGGGGCCTCCGAAACACCTTTCGGTCACGCTAGTTGTCACCCGGTACTCCCAGAACAATTCTGGACTCCAACACCCTTCATCCAATATATCGATCTTCACCTCCAGACCATTCCGGAGTTCCTCATCATGTCTGGGATCTCATCCGAGACTCCGAACAACCTTCGGTAACCACATACTATTTCCCATAACAACTCTAGCATCATCGAACCTTAAGTGTGTAGACCCTATGGGTTCGGGAACCATGCAGACATGACCGAGACGTTCTCTGGCCAATAACCAACAGAGGCATCTAGATACCCATGTTGGCTCCCACATGTTCCACGATGATCTCATCGGATGAACCATGATGTCGGGGATTCAAGCAATCCCGTATACAATTCTCTTTGTCAATCGGTACGTTACTTTCCCGAGATTCGATCATTAGTATCCCAATACCTCGTTCAATCTCGTTACCGGCAAGTCACTTTACTCGTTCCGTAATGCATGATCCCGTGACTAACTACTTAGTCACATTGAGCTCATTATGATGATGCATTACCGAGTGGGCCCAGAGATACCTCTCCATTACACGGAGTGACAAATCCCAGTCTTGATTTGTGCCAACCCAACAAACACTTTCGGAGATACCTGTAGTGCACCTTTATAGCCACCCAGTTACGTTGTGACGTTTGGCACACCCAAAGCATTCCTACGGTATCCGGGAGTTGCACAATCACATGGTCTAAGGAAATGATACTTGACATTTAGAAAAGCTTTTAGCAAACGAACTACACGATCTTGTGCTATGCTTAGGATTGGGTCTTGTCCATTACATCATTCTCCTAATGATGTGATCCCATTATCAATGACATCCAATGTCCATGTCAGGAAACGATGACCATCTATTGATCAACGAGCTAGTCAACTAGAGGCTCACTAGGGACATGTTGTGGTCTATGTATTCACACATGTATTACGGTTTCCAGTTAATACAATTATAGCATGAACAATAGACAATTATCATGAACAAGGAAATACAATAATAACCATTTTATTATTGTCTCTAGGGCATATTTCCAACAGTCTCCCACTTGTACTAGAGTCAATAATCTAGTTCACATCACTATGTGATTGTAATGAATCCAACACCCATTGGGTTTGATCATATCTCGATCCGTGTGTGCTTTACAAATCTCTATGTCATCTCCTAGATGCAGCTACCACGCGCTATTTGGAACTATTCCAAATAACTTCTCTACTATTTTACTACTCATAGTCATCCAGATTAGTATCAAAGTTTGCATCGACGTAACCCTTTACGGCGAACTCTTTTAGCACCTCCATAATCGAGAAAATTCCTTAGTCTACTAGTTACTAAGGATAACTTTGACCGATGTCCTGTGATCCATTTCTAGATCACTCTTGTACCCCTTGACTGACTCATACCAAGGCACACTTCAGGTGCGGTACACAGCATAGCATACTATAGAGCCTATGTCTAAAGCATAGGGGACGACCTTTGTCCTTTCTCTTTCTTCTGCTGTGGTGAGGTCTTGAGTCTTACTCAATACTCACACCTTATAACACATCCAAGAACTCCTTCTTTGCCGGTCTATTTTGAACTCCTTCAAAATCTAGTCACGGTATGTGTTCATTTGAAAGTACTATTAAGCGTTTTGATCTATCCTTATAGATCTTGATGCTCAATGTTCAAGTAGCTTAATCTAGGTTTTCCATTGAAAATCACTTTTCAAATAACACTATATGCTTTCCAGAAATTTTACATCATTTCTGATCAACAATATGTCAACAACATATATTCATCAGAAATTCTATAGTGCTCCCACTCACTTCTTTGGAAATACAAGTTTCTCATAAACTTTGTATAAACCCAAAATCTTTGATCATCTCATCAAAGCATATATTCCAACTCTGAGATGCTTACTCCAGTCCTTAGAAGGATTGCTGGAGCTTTGCATACTTGTTAGCATCTTTTAGCATTAACAAAACCTTCTACTTGTATCACATACAACATTTCCTCAAGAAAATCGTTGAGGAAACAATGTTTTGACATCCTATATGCAAGATTTCATAAATAATGCAGAAACTGCTAATATAATTTCAACAGACTCTTAGCATCGCTATGTGTGAGAAAGTCTCATCGTAGTCAACTCCTTCAACTTGTCGGAAAACATCTTAGCGACAAGTCAAGCTTTCTTAATGGTTACACTTACCATCATTGTCCGTCTTCCCTTTTAAAATCCATCTGTACCTAACAGCCTTACGACCATCAAGTAGTTCTTCCAAAGTCTACACTTTGTTTTATACATGGATCCTCTCTCAGATTTTATGGCCTCAAGCCATTTGTCAGAATCCAGGCCCACCATCGCTTCTCCACAGCTCGTAGGTTCATTTTTGTCTAGCAACATGACCCCCAAGACAGGATTACGTAGCACTCTGAAGTAGTACGTATCCTTGTCAACCTACGAGTTTTGGTGGTGAATTGATCCAAAGTTTCATGATCAATATCATCAGCTTCCACTTCAATTGGTGTAGGCGCCACAGCAACAACTTCCCATGCCCTGCTACTGTTGGGGAATGTAGTAATTTCAAAAAAATTCCTACACACACGCAAGATCATGGTGATGCATAGCAACGAGAGGGGAGAGTGTGTCCACGTACCCTCGTAGACCGTAAGCGGGAGCGTTATGACAACGCGGTTGATGTAGTCATACGTCTTCATGATCCGACCGATCCAAGCACCGAACGTACGGCACCTCCACACGTTCAGCTCGATGACGTTCCCCGGGCTCCAATCCAGCAAAGCGTCGGGGATGAGTTCCGTCAGCATGACGGCGTGGTGACGATGATGATGTTCTACCGGCACAAGGCTTCGCCTAAACTCCGTGATGATATGACCGAGGTGGAATGTGGTGGAGGGGGGCACCGCACACGGCTAAGGAACAATCCTTAGATCAACTTGTGTGTCTATGGGGTGCCCCCTGCCCCCGTATATAAAGGAGCAAGGGAGGAGGCCGGCCGGCCCTTGTGGGCGCGCCAAGGAGGAGGAGTCCTCCTCCTAGTAGGAGTAGGACTCCCCCTTTCCTACTCCTACTAGGAGGAAGAAGGAAGGGGGAGAGGGGGAAGGAAAGAGGGGGGCGCCACCCCCCCCCTCCTAGTCCAATTCGGACCAGAGGGAGAGTGGGCGCGTGGCCCACCCTGGCCAACCCTCTCTCTTTCCACTAAGGCCCATGTGGCCCATTAACTCTCCTAGGGGGTTCCGGTAACCCTCCGGCACTCCGGTTTTCTTCGAAATCACCCGGAACACTTCCGGTGTCCGAATATAGTCGTACAATATATCAATCTTTATGTCTCGACCATTTCGAGACTCCTCGTCATGTCTGTGATCACATCCGGGACTCCGAACAAACTTCAGTACATCAAAACTTATAAACTCATAATAAAACTGTCATCGTAACGTTAAGCGTGCGGACCCTACGGGTTCGAGAACTATGTAGACATGACCTAGAACTATTATCGGCCAATAACCAATAGTGGAACCTGGATGTTCAGATTGGTTCCTACATATTCTATGAAGATCTTTATCGGTCAAACCGCATAACAACATAGGTTGTTCCCTTTGTCATCGGTATGTTACTTGCCCGAGATTCGATCGTCGATATCCAATACCTAGTTCAATCTCGTTACCGGCAAGTCTCTTTACTCGTTCCGTAATACATCATTTCGTAACTAACTCATTAGTTACAATGCTTGCAAGGCTTAAGTGATGAGTATTACCGAGAGGGCCCAGAGATACCTCTCCGACAATCGGAGTGACAAAACCTAATCTCGAATTATGCGAACTCAACATGTACCTTTGGAAACACCTGTAGAGCACCTTTATAATCACCTAGTTACGTTGTGACGTTTGGTAGCACACAAAGTGTTCCTCCGGTAAATGGGAGTTGCACAATCTCATAGTTGTAGGAACTTTGTATAAGTCATGAAGAAAGCAATAGCAACATACTAAACGATCAAGTGCTTAGCTAACGGAATGGGTCAAGTCGATCACATCATTCTCCTAATGATGTGATCCCATTAATCAAATGACAACACATGTCTATGGTTAGGAAACATAACCATCTTTGATCAATGAGCTAGTCAAGTAGAGGCATACTAGTGACACTATGTTTGTCTATGTATTCACACATGTATCATGTTTCCGGTTAATACAATTCTAGCATGAATAATAAACATTTATCATGATATGAGGAAATAAATAATAACTTTATTATTGCCTCTAGGGCATATTTCCTTCAGTCTCCCACTTGCACTAGAGTCAATAATCTAGATTACATAGTAATGATTCTAACACCCATGGAGTCTTGGTGCTGATCATGTTTTGCTCGTGAGAGAGGCTTAGTCAACGGGTCTGCAACATTCAGATCCATGTATCTTGCAAATCTCTATGTCTCCCACTTGGACTTGGTCCCGAATGGAATTGAAGCGTCTCTTGATGTGCTTGGTCTCTTGTGAAATATGGATTCCTTTGCCAAGGCAATTGCACCAGTATTGTCACAGAAGATCTTCATTGGTCCTGATGCACTAGGTATAACACCTAGATCGGAAATGAACTCCTTCATCCAGACTCCTTCATTTGCTGCTTCCGAAGCAGCTATGTACTCCGCTTCACATGTAGATCCCGCCACGATGCTTTGTTTAGAACTGCACCAACTTACAGCTCCACCGTTTAATAAAAATACGTATCCGGTTTGCAATTTAGAATCGTCAGGATCAGTGTCAAAGCTTGCATCGACGTAACCATTTACGACTAGCTCTTTATCACCTCCATATACGAGAAACATATCCTTAGTCCTTATCAGGTATTTCAGGATGTTCTTGACTGCTGTCGAGTGACCCACTCCTGGATTACTTTGGTACCTCCCTGCCAAACTAATAGCAAGGCACACATCAGGTCTGGTACACAGCATTGCATACATGATAGAGCCTATGGCTGAAGCATAGGGAACTCCTTTCATTTTCTCTCTATCTTCTGCAGTGGTCGGGCATTGAGTCTGACTCAACTTAATACCTTGTAATACAGGCAAGAACCCTTTCTTCGCCTGATCCATATTGAACCTTTTCAACACTTTATCAAGGTACGTGTGTTGGTGTCAAAACCGGCGGATCTCGGGTAGGGGGTACCGAACTATGCGTCTAGGCAGATGGTAACAGGAGACGAGGGACACGATGTTTTTACCCAGGTTCGGGCCCTCTTGATGGAGGTAAAACCCTACGTCCTGCTTGATTAATATTGATGATGTGGGTTACCAGAGTAGATCTACCACGAGATCAAGGAGGCTAAACCCTAGAAGCTAGCCTATGGTATGATTGTTGTTCGTCCTATGGACTAAAGCCATCCGGTTTATATAGACACCGGAGAGGGCTAGGGTTACACAGAGTCGGTTACAAAGGTAGGAGATCTACATATCCGTATCGCCAAGCTTGCCTTCCACGCCAAGGAAAGTCCCATCCGGACACGGGACGAAGTCTTCAATCTTGTATCTTCATAGTCTTGGAGTCCGGCCGATGATGATAGTTCGGCTATCCGGACACCCCCTAGTCCGGGACTCCCTCAGTAGCCCCTGAACCAGGCTTCAATGACGACGAGTCCGGCGCGCATATTGTCTTCGGCATTGCAAGGCGGGTTCCTCCTCCGAATAATTTATAGAAGATTGTGAACACCAGGATAGTGTCCGGCTCTGCAAAAATAAATTCCACATACCACCGTAGAGAGAATAATATTACACAAAATCAATCTGCTGACGTATTCTGTGGCGTAACGTCACACCACTTCCAAGCCTTTACTCGAATTGTTTTTATTGTTCCACCTCAGCGCGTTTAGCGAGGCGGTTTCCTTGGCACGTCTTGTCGAAGCAGAGATCGTGTTCCCCTTATTCCGGGATTCCCATCAATACGGACGTGGGTAACCCAACATCGCCATTGATTGCGGCGCTTGGGAGATAAGCGAGTTTTATCAGGCCGGTGGGGACGCATGTTTCCGTCCGCCCATATAAGGGGATAAAGATCCAACCCTTTTACATGCGCCTTCTTCCTCCTTGGCTTATCCATCTCCGCGAACTCGAGCTCTAGCGCCCAAGACCGCACATCTCACCTCAACCTTCTCCAAATATGTCCGGAGCGGGAGGCAAATGGATGGCCTCCTCCGTCACGGAGGGGCATATCCAGAAGCTGCACAGCGCCGGATACTTGTCCAGCGACATCGTGCATCGGCTCCCCGATGAGGGAGAGCTCATCCCCACCCCCAGGCCCCATGAGAGGGTAGTATTCCTTCCCCATTTCCTCTGCGGACTGGGCTTCCCACCTCATCCCTTCGTCCGGGGGCTCATGTTCTACTACGGCCTAGATTTCCATGATCTGGCCCTGAATTTTATTCTCAACATCTCGGCGTTTATCGTCGTGTGCGAGGCCTTCCTCTGCATCCAGCCCCACTTCAGCTTGTGGCTCAAGACCTTCAGTGTCAAGCTGAAGGTTGTGAAGGGCGGCCAAGCGGAGTGCGGAGGCACCATGGTGGGCAGGATGTCCCACGTTACGTGGCTGGAGGGCACCTTTGTGGAAACCATCAAGGGGTGGAAATCGGGGTGGTTCTACATCACCGAGCCGCGTGATCCCGAATGGGCAGCGGCCCCCGAATTCAGATCCGGCATCCCCACACGGCTCACCTCCTGGAAAGAGAGCGGCCGGATTTGGGGCGATTCGGAGGAGCTGACCGGACTCCAAGCCTGCGTCCAAAAGCTGGTGGACAAGAAGCTCAAGCTTGTCAACATAGTCCAGGTCATGCTCATCCACCAGATTCTCCCGTGCCAACGACGGGGCTTCAATATGTGGGAGTTCGATCCGGCGCAGCACTAGACTTTGAATGGGCTCTTCGACACTACGTACGAAGAGGTCTGGAAGGTGCTGTTCAAGGGCGCCGAGGCTCCCGCATCCGCTACCGAAGATCGCGGATTCAGCTCACAGCGTCCATCTAATGAGGTAAGTGATATTGTCCTTTACGGGGCGCTTGTTATTCATAGTTTGACTCTATGCGGGATCTAAACTCCCTTTCCTTTGACAGGACTGGATGAAGAAGGCCGCACAGGCTATCTGTCCGGCCCCATTGCTAGAGGACCCAGCTGATGCCCGCCTAAGAAGGCCAAGAAGAAGGCCACGGGGACTCGGAAGAGTTCCCGTTTTCAGGTGCTATTGGATGATGAATCCAAGGCCGACTCCTCCCACCAAGGCGAGGAGGAGAAGAAGAAAGCCTCTCCCCCAGCGGGGGGAGGGAAGAAAAGGAAGGCCTCCCCAACAAGGAAGGCCGAAGGGTCCAAGAGGGGAAAAACTCTTCCCCCGGACTGTTCCGCCAACGCCAGTGATGACGACGAGGACTGGCCTCCAAGGGCCAAGCCTCTGGCGAGATTGTAAGTATCCGGACTCCCGAATAACTTCAAGGTTTTCGTTTTCCGCCACATTATGTCTTTCTAATGCCGCATACAACCCTGCAGTCCACCTAAGGATGATCTCCCCACTTCGTCGAGCGGGTCCTTAGGGGCGTCGGATATGGATTCTCTTCCGACTGCCTCCACCCCCCGTGATGCGGATGATGCCGAGGTGGGATCCCAGGAAGGGACCCACCAGGAGGAGAGGGCCCCGGAGGTGTCGCAGGACAACCTCCCGGACTTTGCACCGGACTCAGCCCCGGAACCCATAGTGGCTCCGAAGTCCGGCGGGCGACCCCTTCGTAAGAAGGGCAAGACCGCGACGCCGGCTTCCTCCGTCCAACCGGAGGTGCCGGATAATTTGCTGGAGGCGCTCAACGGCGCCTCCATCGAAGAGGAATACCGCACTGTTATGAGTGCGGTGATTCAGAAGGTTCAACTCGCCAAGAGCGGGCTGACCGAAGCCTGCAGCAGCCTTCTAACAGGCTTTGAGGTAAGAATTTCAATATATGTAAAATGGTACCGCATAGACAGTAGCCCCTAATGCTCAGTTCGGTGTTCGGAAAGAAAAGCCGGACTGAGGATCTTTAGAAAGATAAACGCAGGAGTCATGAAAATATGTCAATATGGGATTGCAGGCTGTGCTGCTGACCTCTGCCGCACTGACTGCGGAGGTTAATACTTTGAAGGAAAACCTCGAGCGGTCCGAGAACGAGCTCGGCCATGCCAAGAAGCAACTCGAGGAAAAAGAAGGTGAGTAATACCTTATGAAAATTGTACCTTACAGAAAAGGATTTGGTTTCAAGAAAAATGACAAGGATAACTGGGGTATTGCAGGGGCCACTAATGAGGTGGCGACCCTGAAGGAGGTGGTGACCGCGGCCAAACGCAATGCGGCTGCGGAGTGCACCGAGCGAGAGAAAGAGGAGGCGCGGGTGGCGGAGGTACAGCAAGAGCTCGAGGATCTCGTGAGGAAACATGAGAGCCTGGAGCGTGACTCGAAGACTCAAGAGTCTGAGCTTGCAACGGCTCTTGAGAGTGCCAAAGCCGCTAAGGCCGAAGCCTACAAGGCCCTCCAGGAGATCGAGGCGGTAAAGAAAATAGCAGCGGGTAAGGCATTTTTCATGCAAAGTAAGCATGTGAGTGTTAACTACCTGTCGCTTACCCGAATTCGGAGCTCTCCAGGAGCGTTCGCGGATCTTCCTCGCAGCGTGTCCGATGCTGCCGCATTCTACCGGGCCGAGGAGGGGAGCTCGACGGAGAAGGTCTTCTGGTCTCAGTATGCTGAGGCCGAACATCCGGTGCCCCTTAGCGACCAGCTGAAGTAGCTGGTCGAGCTCCACAAGGCGGCCGAACAGGCCATGAAGGGCCTCATAGTTCGGCTGTGGCCTAAGGAGGCCATGCCTGGGAGCTACTTCGGCCTGGTGCGGCAGCTGGTGGATGCGTGCCCGTGGGTTGAAGTCATCAAGCACTCCGCCTGTATTGAAGGTGCCCGTCGGGACCTTGCCCGCGCAAAGGTGCACTGGGGCAAGATGGATGCCCAGAAGCTTGTGACGGACCCACCACCAGAGGGCAAGGAGTATCGTACGCCCGAGATGTATTATAAGAGTGTGCTGAAGGGCGCCCGCACTATTGCGGGTGAGTGCTCCAAAGATGTAATATTTGAGTAGACTCGCATTTTGTTATCCTGTGCGCTGAAAACTTGGTTCATATGCGCTAAGCAATGCTTGTTAATTTAAAATATTACCTTCTGTGCGGCTGTTTATCAAATCTGAGAGATGGCAAGTCGTCGGCTTCAGCCCCCATGCCAGGAGTGCTGCGGTGTTTGGGATAAACTCGAGCACTCTTGTCCCCATTTTTGGGTCCATCTAGGGTGGCGCTCGACACAGCGAACAAGGCAACCTGACTTATAATGCTTGAACACTCTCACTTAGCCATAGAATTCTATAATTTTAAATTTCGGCGAAGCCCCTAGTCTTCGGAAGGCCGAATTTGGGGCGCTATCCATGCCTTGGCCGGACAGAATCCGGCTCCTCGCTCGAAGCGGCATAAGTCTTTAGGGACTCGCAAAGAACCTCTCGAACAGCGACCAGCTCTCGCCTCATCATGACGGTCAGTTTTAGCTTTCTCCACTGAGGCGTTAACCCAGCTCAACTAGGGCACAATCGTAGTGGATCTCCCAGTGCTACCTTAGCCGATAAAACGGAACGTAAGGTACCAAAACATGGGAGCCAGGAAAACCCAACTATTGACCCAAGAACATGATTCGGAGCCGATGCATATAATGCTATAAGTTCGGGGTGCCACACTTGTGAAAGTGTTCGGACTTATCACACCATAACGCGGGAAACATAAGCCCCTGGTGTATTTAGCCGTACCAAAATGTACGGATGCAACATGTCATAGATGAACATATGTGTAAGAAAGAAATGCAATTGGAAGCAAAAATGTGCTGCATTGCTTTATTCAATAAAAACTGCTGTAAGTGCAGGACAATACAAGTGGTGCGGTAAGCAAGGGATGGGACTGTTTACCATGCCCCCCCCCAGGGGTAGGCTACGGCATAATGCATAAAACAGATTTAATGCTCATGATGGAGACCTCCTGGATTTTCGTTGTAGCCTTTCTCCTTCCCTGGCTGTTGCATCGTGGGTTCGGCATGTCTGCTGCCGGACAGGGCCTCTGACGAACGGAGTCCTGTAGGTAAAAAATAAAAGGAAAAGAAAAAAGAAACAACACACTTAAGAGCCCCTGGTGCGGTTGAGCCGCAGTCTGGGCTTATCGTGGTCGAGCCCCTTGCCCCATGCCCATGATATCTTCAGAGCGTAATGGAGTACGCGAAGGGTCCGTCTTAATGTTTTACAGGGGCTGGGGTTGGGTCCGCACTGCTACGCGTGCTCAGAATGTGCCAGGTGGTCGTGTTGTAGGTTCTCCGGGCACGCTTAGCTGTGTCTGGCCGCTTAGCAGCCGGACTCGAGAATTGCCTTAAAAGGCTGCTTTGTACTTCTACTGCGAGAGCCGCTGTATGTTCCTCCGTTCGGAGGGAGCGTACAGTGTTTCTGTTGACCGTGATGACTCCTCTAGGGCCTGGCATCTTGAGCTTGAGGTATGCGTAGTGCGGCACTGCGTTGAACTTTGCGAACGCGGTACGTCCGAGCAAGGCATGATAGCCGTTGCGGAACGGGACTATGTCGAAGATTAACTCCTCGCTTCAGAAGTTATCCGGGGATCCGAAGACCACTTCCAGTGTAACTGAGCCTGTACAATTGGCTTCTACACCTGGTATGACGCCTTTAAAGGTCGTCTTGGTACGTTTAATCCTTGAGGGGTCTATGCCCATTTTGCTCACCATATCCTGATAAAGCAGGTTTAGGCTGCTGCCGCCGTCCATCAGGACTCTGGTGAGATGAAATCCATCGACGATTGGGTCTAGAACCAATGCGGCGAATCCACCATGGCGAATACTGGTGGGGTGGTCCCTTCGGTCAAAGGTGATCGGGCAAGAGGACCATGGATTGAACTTCGGGGCAACTGGCTCCATCGCGTATACATCCCTGAGTGCACGCTTCCGCTCCCTTTTGGGTATGTGCGTGGCATATATCATGTTCACCGTCCGCACCTGTGGGGGAAAACCCTTCTGTCCTCTATTGTTCGGCGGTCGGGTCTCTTCCTCGTCGTCGCTATGTAGCCCCTTGTCGCTGTTTTCGGCAATTAACTTGCCTGCCTGCTTGAACACCCAACAGTCCCTATTGGTGTGGTTAGCTGGCTTTTCAGGGGTGCCATGTATCTGGCACAAGCGGTCGAGAATTCGGTCCAAATTGGACGGACCCTGAGTTGTTCTTTTGAACGGCTTTTTCCGTTGACCGGGTTTAGAGCCTCTGAATCCGGCATTGACTGCCATATCCTCACTGTTATCGCCGTTAATGCGGCGTTTGTTTTTGTTGCGACGCGACCTGCCACTAGGGTCCTTGATATCTGGACTGCCAGAATTTTTGTTGAGGTTGTTGCTGCGTGCTAGCCAGCTGTCCTCACCCGCACAGAAGCGGGTCATGAGTGATGTAAGGGCTGCCATGGATTTCGGCTTTTCCTGTCCCAGGTGCCGGGCAAGCCACTCGTCGCGGATGTTATGCTTGAAGGCGCGAGGGCCTCGGCATCCGGACAGTCGACGATTTGGTTTTTCTTGGTTAAGAACCGTGTCTAGAATTGTCTGGTCAATTCGTCTGGCTGCTGAATTACGTGGCTTAGGTCATCTGCATCTGGTGGTTGCACGTACGTGCCTTGGAAGTTATCGAGGAATGCGGCTTCCAGGTCCTCCCAACTCCCGATTGACTCTGCTGGCAAGCTGTTAAGCAAGTGCCGGGCTGGTCCTTTAAGTTTGAGTGGGAGATATTTGATGGCGTGGAGATCGTCTCCGCGGGCCATGTGGATGTGGAGGAGATAGTCCTCGATCCAGACCGCGGGGTCTGTTGTGCCATCATAAGATTCAATATCGACGGGTTTAAACCCTTCTGGGATTTGATGATCCATTACCTCATCTGTGAAGCACAGTGGGTGTGCGGCGCCTCTATACTGGGCGATATCGCGACGGAGCTCAAAAGAGCTTTGTCTGTTGTGTTCGGCCCGGCCGGACTTACTGTGTCCGGGGTGACGGTGATCATCACGTATCGTGGGGTGCCCACGTGATCCATAGATCGATCTTGATTGTCTTGCCTTATCCTCCAATATGTCTCGCAGGTCCGGAGTGTTCCTCTGTGGCCTTGTGCTTTTCGAGCGATGCCGGGGTACGGGTCTAGTGAAGGGCCTTGAGGCCTCTCTGTCGCGACCACGGGGTGGTCGATCAGCCGTATTGTCTCCTGGTGAAGCGGGATCATATGCCTCCTCCTCTAATCGGGGGAGCAGCTTACGTTTGGGGTAGCTTTTGGAGGGGCGTTCGAGTTCATGCTCTTCGGCCGCGAGGACTTCGGTCCATCTGTCGGCTAGCAGATCTTGATCAGCTCTAAGTTGCTGCTGCTTTTTCTTGAGGCTGTTTGCCGTGGCCATAAGCCTGCATTTGAAACGCTCCTGTTCGATGGGATCCTCAGGCACGATGAATTCGTCGTCGTCGAGGCTTGCCTCGTCTCCGGAGGGAGGCATATATTCCTCTACCTCTTCTTCGGCCGCTCTCTCATGAGGGCTGGCGTCCCCCTCCTCCTGTGCTGGATCTTGCTGGAGTGGGTTGTCTTCGGCGCTATCCGGTGTATTATTGTCTCCGGTGCCAGAATCCTCATTCTTGCTATGGCGGGATTTAGAGCGGCGCCGCTGACACCGGCGCTTGGGCTGTTTCTTGGAGGGGTCATCCTCCGCTATTCCTTCGCCGTTCCCATCCTTTGGGATATCCACCATGTATATGTCGTATGAAGAGGTGGCTTTCCAGTGCCCGGTGGGTGCTGGTTCTTGGTCGTCTTCGGCATCGTCGTCCATACAGTCGATGTCCTCAGAGTCGTAATCTAGCATGTCAGTTAGATCGTCGACAGTGGCTACCAAGTGGGTGGTGGGTGGGCTCTGAATTTCTTCGTCGTCCACATCCCAACCGTCCTGGCCGCAGTCCGGCCAGGCCTCTCCTGATAACGAGAGGTACTTTAGCGAACTCAAGATGTTTCCAAAAGGTGAGTATTGAAAGATGTCCGCCGCGGTGAACTCCATGATCGGTGCCCAATCGGATTCGACTGGAGGGGGCGCGGGAGGTCCGGAGTCCAGCAAGGAGTCCGGCACCTCGGAGTCACGAGCTTCATGGGGGACAAGATCGGTGTTCGGCTCTGTCGCCGTAGAGGTTGCAGCCCCCGAGGCGGTGTCTAGGCATCCATCCTCGATCTGCGGAGCTGGCTCCGAATTGAAGATCGGAGTGGTTTCGAGTGCGGCCTCCAGGGTACTGTCCGGCTATAGAGCTAAATCATGCCCATCGTGATAGTACGGCACGCTCGGCTATGGCTCGAATCCGTCGAGGATCAAGTCCTCGCGGATGTCAGCCGTGAAGTTCAAACTTCCAAATCTGACCTGACGCCAGGGGCGTAGCCTTCGATCTGCTCCAGCTGGCCAAGCGAATTGGCCCGCAGTGCGAAGCCGCCGAATATGAAGATCTGTCCGGGGAGGAAGGTCTCACCCTGGACTGCATCGTCGTTGATGATCCAAGAAGCCATCGAGCCTATCGGCGACGACACAGAGGAACTCTCAATGAAAGCACCAATGTCGGTGTCAAAACCGGCGGATCTCGGGTAGGGGGTCCCGAACTGTGTGTCTAGGCGGATGGTAACAGGAGACGAGGGACAGGATGTTTTTACCCAGGTTCGGGCCCTCTTGATGGAGGTAAAACCCTACGTCCTGCTTGATTAATATTGATGATGTGGGTTACAAGAGTAGATCTACGACGAGATCAAGGAGGCTCAACCCTAGAAGCTAGCCTATGGTATGATTGTTGTTCGTCCTATGGACTAAAGCCATTTGGTTTATATAGACACCGGAGAGGGCTAGGGTTACATAGAGTCGGTTACAAAGGTAGGAGATCTACATATCCGTATCGCCAAGCTTGCCTTCCACGCCAAGGAAAGTCCCATCCGGACACGGGACGAAGTCTTCAATCTTGTATCTTCATAGTCTTGGAGTCCGGCCGATGATGATAGTTCGGCTATCCGGACACCCCCTAGCCGGGACTCCCTCAACGTGCATTGTGGAAGTCCAATCAAGCGTCTTGATCTATCTCTATAGATCTTAATGCCCAATATGTAAGCAGCTTCACCGAGGTCTTTCATTGAAAAACTTTTATTCAAGTATCCTTTTATGCTATTCAGAAATTCTATATTATTTCCAATCAACAATATGTCATCCACATATAATATTAGAAATGCTACAGAGCTCCCACTCACTTTCTTGTAAATACAGGCTTCTCCAAAAGTCTGTATAAAACCATATGCTTTGATCACACTATCAAAGCATTTATTCCAACTCCGAGAGGCTTGCACCAGACCATAGATTGATCACTGGAGCTTGCACACTTTGTTAGCTCCCTTAGGATCGACAAAACCTTCTGGTTGCATCATATACAACTCTTCTTCCAGAAATCCATTCAGAAATGCAGTTTTGACATCCATCTGCCAAATTTCATAATCATAAAATGCGGCAATCGCTAACATGATTCGGACAGACTTAAGCATCGCTACGGGTGAGAAAGTCTCATCGTAGTCAACCCCTTGAACTTGTTGAAAACCTTTCGCAACAAGTCGAGCTTTATAGACAGTTACATTACCGTCAGCGTCAGTCTTCTTCTTAAAGATCCATTTATTCTCAATGGCTTGCCGATCATCGGGCAAGTCAACCATAGTCCATACTTTGTTCTCATACATGGATCCCATCTCAGATTTCATATCTTCTAGCCATTTTGCGGAATTTGGGCTCATCATCGCTTCCTCATAGTTCGTAGGTTCATCATGGTCAAGTAACATGACTTCCAGAATAGGATTACCATACCAATCTGGTGCAGATTTTATTCTGGAAGACCTACGAGGTTCAGTAGAAACTTGATCTGAAGTTTCATGATCAATATCATTATCTTCCTCACTAATTGGTGTAGATGTCACAGGAACTGATTTCTGTGATGAACTACTTTCCAATAAGGGAGCAGACATAGTTATCTCATCAAGTTCTACTTTCCTCCCACTCACTTCTTTCGAGAGAAACTCTTTTTTCTAGAAAGGATCCATTCTTAGCAACGAATGTCTTGCCTTCGGATCTGTGATAGAAGGTGTACCCAATAGTCTCTTTTGGGTATCCTATGAAGACACATTTCTCCGATTTGGGTTCAAGCTTATCTGGTTGAAGTTTATTCACATAAGCATCGCAACCCAAACTTTAAGAAATGACAACTTTGGTTTGTTGCTAAACCATAATTCACATGGTGTCATCTCAACGGATTTTATATGGTGCCCTTTTAACGTGAATGCAGCTGTCTCTAATGCATAACCCCAAAACGATAATGGTAAATCAGTAAGAGACATCATAGATCGCACCATATCCAATAAAGTGCGGTTACGACGTTCGGACACACCATAACGTTGTGGTGTTCCAGGTGGCGTGAGCTGTGAAACTATTCCACATTGTTTTAATTGAAGACCAAACTCGTAACTCAAATATTCGTCTCCGCGATCAGATCGCAGAAATTTTATTTTCTTGTTACGATGATTTTTCCACTTCACTCTGAAATTCTTTGAACCTTTCAACTATTTCAGACTTATGTTTCATCAAGTAGATATAACCATATCTGCTCAAATCATCTGTGAAGGTGAGAAAATAATGATATCCACCACGAGCTTCAATATTCATCGGTCCACATACATCTGTATGTATGATTTCCAACAAATCTGTTGCTCTCTCCATAGTACCGGAGAACGATGTTTTAGTCATCTTGCCCATGAGGCACGGTTCGCAAGTACCAAGTGATTCATAATCAAGTGATTCCAAAAGTCCATCAGTATGGAGTTTCTTCATGCGCTTTACACCGATATGACCTAAATGGCAGTGCCACAAATAAGTTGCACTATCATTATTAACTCTGCATCTTTTGGCTTCGACATTATGAATATGTGTATCACTACTATTGAGATTCAATAAAAATAGACCACTCTTAAAGGGTGCATGACCATAAAAGATATTACTCATATAAATAGAACAACCATTATTCTCCGATTTAAATGAATAACCGTCTCGGATCAAACAAGATCCAGATATAATGTTCATGCTCAACGCTGGCACCAAATAACAATTATTCAGGTCTAAAACTAATCCCGAAGGTAGATGTAGAGGTAGCGTGCCGACCGCGATCACATCGACTTTCGAACCGTTTCCCACGCGCATCATCACCTCGTCCTTGGCCAGTGCTCGCTTATTCCGTAGTCCCTGTTTCAAGTTGCAAATATTAGCAACAGGACCAGTATCAAATACCCAGGTGCTACTATGAGATCTAGTTAGGTACACATCAATAACATGTATATCACATATACCTTTGTTTACTTTGCCATCCTTCTTATCCGCCAAATACTTGGGGCAGTTCTGCTTCCAGTGACCAGTTTGCTTGCAGTAGAAGCACTCAGTTTCAGGCTTAGGTCCAGACTTGGGTTTCTTCTCTTGAGCAGCAACTTGCTTGCTGTTCTTCTTGAAGTTCCCCTTCTTCTTCCCTTTGCCCTTTTTCTTGAAACTAGTGGTCTTGTTGACCATCAACACTTGATGCTCCTTCTTGATTTCTACCTCCGCAGCCTTTAGCATTGCGAAGAGCTCGGGAATTGTCTTGTTCATCCCTTGCATATTATAGTTCATCACGAAGCTCTTATAGCTTGGTGGCAGTGATTGGAGAATCCTGTCAATGACGCTATCATCCAGAAGATTAACTCCCAGTTGAATCAAGTGATTATTATACCCAGACATTTTGAGTATATGTTCACTGACATAACTATTCTCCTCCATCTTGCAGCTGTAGACCTTATTGGAGACTTCATATCTCTCAATCCGGGCATTTGCTTGAAATATTAACTTCAACTCCTGGAACATCTCATATGCTCCATGACGTTCAAAACGTCGTTGAAGACCCGGTTCTAAGCCGTAAAGCATGGCACACTGAACTATAGAGTAGTCATCAGCTTTGCTTTGCCAGAGGTTCACAACATCTGGCGTTGCTCCTGCAGCAGGCCTGGCACCCAGCGGTGCTACCAGGACGTAATTCTTCTGTGCAGCAATGAGGATAATCCTCAAGTTACGGACCCAGTCCGTGTAATTGCTACCATCATCTTTCAACTTTGCTTTCTCAAGGAACGCATTAAAATTCAACGGAACAACAGCACGAGCCATCTATCTACAACAAACATAGACAAGCAAAATACTATCAGGTACTAAGTTCATGATAAATTTAAGTTCAATTAATCATATTACTTAAGAACTCCCACTCAGATAGATATCTCTCTAGTCATCTAAGTGATTACGTGATCCAAATCAACTAAACCATAACCGATCATCACGTGAGATGGAGTAGTTTTCAATGGTGAACATCACTATGTTGATATATCTACTATATGATTCACGCTCGACCTTTCGGTCTCTGTGTTCCGAGGCCATATCTGTATATGCTAGGCTCGTCAAGTATAACCTGAATATTCTGCGTGTGCAAAACTGGCTTGCACCCGTTGTAGATGGACGTAGAGCTTATCACACCCGATCATCACGTGGTGTCTGGGCACGACGAACTTTGGCAACGGTGCATATTCAGGGAGAACATTTCTTGAAAATTTTTAGTGAGAGATCATCTTAAAATGCTACCGTCAATTAAAGCAAGATAAGATGCATAAAGGATAAACATCACATGCAATCAATATAAGTGATATGATATGGCCATCATCATCTTGTGCTTGTGATCTCCATCTTCGAAACACCGTCGTGATCACCATCGTCACCGGCGCGACACCTTGATCTCCATCGTAGCATCGTTGTCGTTTACGCCATCTATGGCTTCTACGACTATCGCTACCACTTAGTGATAAAGTAAAGCAATTACAGGGCGTTTGCATTTCATACAATAAAGCGACAACCATATGGCTCCTGCCAGTCGTCGATAACTTCGGTTACAAAACATGATCATCTCATACAATAAATATAGCATCACGTCTTGACCATATCACATCACAACATGCCCTGCAAAAACAAGTTAGACGTCCTCTACTTTGTTGTTGCAAATTTTACGTGGTTGCTACGGGCTTAGCAAGAACCGTTCTTACCTACGCATCAAAAACCACAACGATAGTTCGTCAAGTTAGTGCTGTTTTAACCTTCGCAAGGACCGGCGTAGCCACACTCGATTCAGCTAAAGTGAGAGAGACAGACACCCGCCAGCCACCTTTAAGCACAAGTGCTCGTAACGGTGAAACCAGTCTCGCGTAAGCGTACGCGTAATGTCGGTCCGGGCCGCTTCATCTCACAATACCGCCGAACCAAAGTATGACATGCTGGTAAGCAGTATGACTTGTATCGCCCACAACTCACTTGTGTTCTACTCGTGCATATGACATCTACGCATAAAACTAGGCTCAGATGCCACTGTTGGGGAACGTAGGAATTTCAAAAAAAAAATCCTACGCACACGCAAGATCATGGTGATGCATAGCAACGAGAGGGGAGAGTGTGTCCACGTACCCTCGTAGACTGTAAGCGGAAGCGTTATGACAACGCGGTTGATGTAGTCGTACGTCTTCACGATCCGACCGATCCAAGCACCGAACGTACGGCACCTCCGTGTTCAGCACACGTTCAGCTCGATGACGTTCCCCGGGCTCCAATCCAGCAAAGCGTCGGGGATGAGTTCCGTCAGCACGACGGTGTGGTGACGATGATGATGTTCTACCGGCGCAGGGCTTCGCCTAAACTCCGCGACGATATGACCGAGGTGGAATATGGTGGAGGGGGGCACCGCACACGGCTAAGGAACAATCCGTAGATCAACTTGTGTGTCTATGGGGTGCCCCCTGCCCCCGTATATAAAGGAGCAAGGGAGGAGGCCGGCCGGCCCTTGTGGGCGCGCCAAGGAGGAGGAGTCCTCCTCCTAGTAGGAGTAGGACTCCCCCTTTCCTACTCCTACTAGGAGGAAGAAGGAAGGGGGAGAGGGGGAAGGAAAGAGGGGGGCGCCGCCCCCCCCTCCTAGTCCAATTCGGACCAGAGGGAGAGGGGGCGCGTGGCCCACCCTGGCCACCCCTCTCTCTTTCCACTAAGGCCCATGTGGCCCATTAACTCTCCTGGGGGGGGGGGTTCCGGTAACCCTCCGGCACTCCGGTTTTCTCCGAAATCACCCGGAACACTTCCGGTGTCCGAATATAATCGTCCAATATATCAATCTTTATGTCTCGACCATTTTGAGACTCCTCGTCATGTCCGTGATCACATCCGGGACTCCGAACAAACTTCGGTACATCAAAACTTATAAACTCATAATAAAATTGTCATCGGAACGTTAAGCATGCGGACCCTACGGGTTCGAGAACTATGTAGACATGACCTATAACTATTATCGGTCAATAACCAATAGTGGAACGTGGATGTTCATATTGGTTCCTACATATTCTACGAAGATCTTTATCGGTCAAACCGCATAACAACATACGTTGTTCCCTTTGTCATCGGTATGTTACTTGCCCGAGATTCGATCATCGGTATCCAATACCTAGTTCAATCTCGTTACCGGCAAGTCTCTTTACTCGTTCCGTAATACATCATTTCGTAACTAACTCATTAGTTACAATGCTTGCAAGGCTTAAGTGATGAGCATTACCGAGAGGGCCCAGAGATACCTCTCCGACAATCGGAGTGACAAAACCTAATCTCGAATTATGCCAACTCAACATGTACCTTTGGAAACACCTGTAGAGCACCTTTATAATCACCCAGTTACGTTGTGACGTTTGGTAGCACACAAAGTGTTCCTCCGGTAAACGGGAGTTGCACAATCTCATAGTTGTAGGAACTTTGTATAAGTCATGAAGAAAGCAATAGCAACATACTAAACGGTCAAGTGCTAAGCTAACGGAATGGGTCAAGTCAATCACATCATTCTCCTAATGATGTGATCCCATTAATAAAATGACAACACATGTCTATGGTTAGGAAACATAACCATCTTTGATCAATGAGCTAGTCAAGTAGAGGCATACTAGTGACACTATGTTTGTCTATGTATTCACACATGTATCATGTTTCTGGTTAATACAATTCTAGCATGAATAACAAACATTTATCATGATATGAGGAAATGAATAATAACTATATTATTGCCTCTAAGTCATATTTCCTTTAGCTACACACTAGTTGAAGTGACGGTTCAATAACCTCATCACGTCTCCACCATCCTCCCACTCAATTCTTTCGAGAGAAACTTTTCCTCGAGAAAGGACCCGATTCTAGAAACAATCCCTTTTGCTTCCGGATTTGAGACAGGAGGTATACCCAACTATTTTTGGGTGTCCTATGAAGATGCCTTTATCCACTTTGGGTTCGAGCTTATCAGCCTAAAACTTTTTCACATAAGCGTCGCAGCCCCAAACTTTTTAAGAAATGACAGCTTAGGTTTCTCTAAACCATAGTTCATACGGTGTCATCTTAATGGAATTGTGTGGTGCCCTATTAAAGTGAATGCGGTTGTCTCTAATGCCTAACCCATAAACGATAGTGTTAATTCGATAAGAGACATCATAGTATGCACCATATCCAATAGGGTGCAGTTATGATGTTCGGACACACCATCACACTATGGTGTTCCAGGCGGTATTAGTTGTGAAATAATTTCCACAATGTCTTAATTGTGTGCCAAACTCGTAACTCAGATATTCATCTCTATGATCATATCATAGACATTTTATCCTCTTGTCATGACGATCTTTCAACTTCACTCTGAAATTACTTGAACCTTTTCAATAATTCAGACTTGTGTTTCATCAAGTAAATATACTAAGAATCTACTCAAATCATCTGTGAAGTAAGAGCATAACGATATTCACTGTGTGCCTCAGCACTCATTGGATTGCACACATCAAATGTATTACTTCCAACAAGTTGTTGTCTTGTTCCATCTCACTGAAAACAAGGCCTTTCAGTCATCTTGACCATATGGTATGATTTGCATGTCTCAAGCGATTCAAAATCAAGTGAGTCCAAACGATCCATCTGTATGGAGTTTCTTCATGCATATATACCAATAGACATGGTTGGCATGTCTCAATCTTTTCAAAAACGAGTGAGTCCAAAGATCCATCAACATGGAGCTTCTTCATGCGTTTAATACCAATATGACTCAAATGGCAGTGCCACAAGTATGTGGTACTATCATTACTATCTTATATCTTTTGGCATGAACATGTGTATCACTACGATCGAGATTCAATAAACCATTCATTTTAGGTGCAAGACCATTGAAGGTATTATTCAAATAAACAGAGTAACCATTATTCTCCTTAAATGAATAACCGTATTGGGATAAACATAATCCAATCATGTCTATGCTCAACGCAAACACCAAATAACAATTATTTAGGTTTAACACCAATCTTGATGGTAGAGGGAGCATGCGATGCTTGATCACATCAACCATGGAAACACTTCCAACACATATCGTCATCTCACCTTTAGCTAGTCTCCGTTTATTCGGTAGCTTTTATTTCGAGTTACTAACACTTCGCAACCGAACCGGTATCTAATACCCTGGTGCTACTAGGAGTACTAGTAAAGTACACATTAATATAATGTATATCCAATATAATTCTGTCGACCTTGCCAGCCTTCTCATCTACCAAGTATCTAGGGTAGTTCTGCTTCTGTGACCGTTCGCCTCATTACAGAAGCACTTTGTCTCGGGTTTGGGTTCAACCTTGGGTTTCTTCACTAGAGCAGCAACTGATTTGCTGTTTCATGAAGTCTCCCCTCTTTCCCTTTTCCTTCTTGAAACTACTAACCACCAACAATTGATGCTCCTACTTGACTTCTACTTTTGCGGTGTCAAACATCGCGAATAGCTCAAGGATCATCATATCTATCCCTGATATGTTATAGTTCATCACGAAGCTCTAGTAGCTTGGTGGCAGTGACTTTGGAGAACCATCACTATCTCATCCAGAAGATAGCTCCCACTCGATTCAAGCGATTGTAGTACTCAGACAATCTGAGCACATGTTCAACGATTGAGCTTTTCTCCCTTAGTTTGAAGGCTTAAGAAACTTGTCGGAGGTCTCACACCTCTTGACGTGGGCACGAGCCTGAAATCCCAATTTCAGCTCTTGGAACATCTCATATGTTCCACGACGTTTTTAAATGTCTTTGGTGCCTCAATTCTAAACCGTTTAACATTACACATTGAACTATCACGTAGTCATCAAAACGTGTATGTCAGATGTTCGCAAGATCCACAAACGACGCTCGAGGTTCAGCACACCGAGTGGTGCATTAAGGACATAAGCCTTCTGCACAACAATGAGGATAATCCTCAGTTTACGGACCCAGTCCACATAATTGTTACTATCAACTTTCAACTAAAATTTCTCTAGGAACATATCTTAAACAGTAGAACTAAAGCGTAAGCTATGACATAATTTGCAAAGACCTTTTGACTATGTTCATGATAATTAAGTTCATCTGATTATTTAATGAACTCCCACTTAGATAGACATCCCTCTAGTCATCTAAGTGATACATGATCCGAGTCAACTAGGCCGTGTCCGATCATCACGTGAGACGGACTAGTAATCATCGGTGAACATCTTCATGTTGATCGTATCTACTATACGACTCATGTTCGACCTTTCGGTCTCTTATGTTCCGAGGCCATGTCTGTACATGCTAGGCTCGTCAAGTCAACCTAAGTGTTTTGCGTGTGTAAATCTGGCTTACACCCGTTGTATGCGAACATTAGAATCTATCACACCCGATCATCACGTGGTGCTTCGAAACAACGAACTTTCGCAATGGTGCACAGTTAGGGGGAACACTTTCTTGAAATTTTAATGAGGGATCATCTTATTTATGATACCGTCATTCTAAGCAAATAAGATGTAGACATGACAAACATCACATGCAAATCATAAAGTGACATGATATGGCCAATATCATCTTGCGCCTTTGATCTCCATCTTGAGGCACGGCATGATCACCTTCATCATCGGCATGACACCATGATCTCCATCATCATGATCTACATCATCGTGTCTTCATGAAGTTGTCTCGCCAACTATTACTTCTACTACTATGGCTAACGGTTAGCAATAAAGTAAAGTAATTACATGGCGTTTTCAATGACACGCAGGTCATACAATAAATTAAGACAACTCCTATGGGCTCCTGCCGGTTGTCATACTCATCGACATACAAGTCGTGATTCCTATTACAAGAACATGATCAATCTCATACATCACATATCATTCATCACATTCTTTTTGTCCATATCACATCACATAGCATACCCTGCAAAAACAAGTTAGACGTCCTCTAATTGTTGTTGCATGTTTTACGTGGCTGCTATGGGTTTCTAGCAAGAACGTTTCTTACCTACTCAAAAGCCACAACGGTGATATACCAATTGCTATTTACCCTTCATAAGGACCCTTTTCATCGAATCCGATCCGACTAAAGTGGGAGAGACTGTCACCCGCTAGCCACCTTATGCAACAAGTGCATGTCAGTCCGTGGAACCTGTCTCACGTAAGTGTACGTGTAAGGTCGGTCCAGGCCGCTTCATCCCACAATACCGCCAAATCAAGATAAGACTAGTAACAGTAAGCATATTGAACAAACCAACGCCCACAACTACTTGTGTTCTACTCGTGCGTAGAATCTACGCATAGACCTAGCTCATGATGCCACTGTTGGGGAACGTAGCAATAATTCAAAATTTTCTACGCATCACCAAGATCAATCTATGGAGATTCTAGCAACAAGAGAGGGAGAGGATGAGTGTATATTCATACCCTTGAAGATCGCGATGCGGAAGCGTTACAAGAACGCGGTTGGTGGAGTCGTACACGCAGCGATTCAGATCGCAGTCGATTCCGATCTAAGCACCGAACGGACGGCGTCTCCGCGTTCAACACACGTACAACCCGGGGACGTCTCCTCCTTCTTCATCCAGCAAGGGGAGAGGAGAAGTTGAGGGAAAACTCCAGCAGCACGACGACATGGTGGCGATGGAGCTCGTGGTTCTCCGGCAGGGCTTCGCCAATCACTACGGAGGAGGAGGAGGTGTTGGAGGAGGGAGAGGGCTGCGCCAGGGGAGGGGTTCAGCTGCCCTCTCTCTCCCTCACTATATATAGGGGGAAGGGGTGGAGGAGGCGCCCTAGGGTTCCCTAGGGGAGGGGTGGTGGCCACAGGGGAAACCCTAGATGGGTTTGGGCGCCCCACCCCTAGGAAACTTGCCTCCCAAGCCGGGAGGGGCGGCTGCCCTAGGGGAGGCGCCCCCACCTCTCCTGGTTATGTGAGAGGGGTTGGGAGGGGCGCACAGCCCCTTAGTGGGCTGGTGTGCCCCCTCCCCTTGGCCCATAAGGCGCCCCAACACTTGTCGGGGCCTCCGAAACACCTTTCGGTCATGATGGTTGTCACCCGATACTCCCAGAACAATTCCGGACTCCAATACCCTTCGTCCAATATATCTATCTTCACCTCCGGACCATTCCGGAGTTCCTCGTCACGTCCGGGATCTCATCCGGGACTCCGAACAACCTTCGGAAACCACAAACTATTTCCCATAACAACTCTAGCGTCACTGAACCTTAAGTGTGTAGACCCTACGGGTTCAGGAACCATGCAGACATGACCGAGACGTTCTGCGGCCAATAACCAATAGCAGGATCTGGATACCCATGTTGGCTCCCACATGTTCCACGATGATCTCATCGGATGAACCACGATGTCGGGGATTCAAGCAATCCCGTATACAATTCCCTTTGTCAATCGGTACGTTACTTTCCCGAGATTCGATCGTCGGTATCACAATACCTCGTTCAATCTCATTACCGGCAAGTCACTTTACTCATTCCGTAATGCATGATCCCGTGACTAACTACTTAGTCACATTGAGCTCATTATGATGATGCATTACCGAGTGGGCCCAGAGATACCTCCCCGTTACACGGAGTGATAAATCCCAGTCTTGATTTGTGCCAACCCAACAGACACTTTCGGAGATACCCGTAGTGCACCTTTATAGTCACCCAGTTATGTTGTGACATTTGGCACACCCAAAGCATTCCTACGGTATCCGGGAGTTCCACTATCTCATGGTCTAAGGAAATGATACTTGATATTTAGAAAAGCTTTAAGCAAACGAACTACACAATCTTGTGCTATGCTTAGGATTGGGTCTTGTCCATCACATCATTCTCCTAATGATGTGATCCCATTATCAATGACATCCAATGTCCATGTTAGGAAACCATGACCATCTATTGATCAACGAGCTAGTCAACTAAAGGCTCACTAGCGACATGTTGTGGTCTATGTATTCACACATGTATTACGGTTTCCAGTTAATACAATTATAGCATGAACAATAGACAATTATCATGAACAAGGAAATACAATAATAACTATTTTATTATTGCCTCTAGGGCATATTTCCAACAGCCATATCCTTCATGGGAAAGATATCTTCAAAGAAAGTCGCATCATTCGACTCCATGATCGTACCGACATGCATGTTAGGTACCTTAGATTTTACAACCAAGAATCTATAACCAATGCTATGAAAAGCATATCCCAGGAAAACACAATCCACAGTCTTTGGTCCAAGCTTCCGCTTCTTTGGAATTGGAACATTGACTTTCGCCAAACAACCCCATGTTCGCAGATAAGAGAGTTTTAACCTTTTCTTCTCCCATTCCTCGAATGGAGTTATCTCTTTGTTCTTTGTGGGGACTCGATTTAGGACATGACATGCTGTCAATATCGCCTCCCCCCACCATGCCTTGGAGAGAGCCGATGTGTCTAACATGGCGTTAACCAAATCAGTTAGAGTACGGTTCTTTCTTTCGGCCACCCCATTTGACTGAGGTGAGTAGGGAGGCGTCCTCTCATGGATTATACCATGTTCCGCACAAAAATCATCAAATTCATTGGAAAAATACTCTCCACCACGGTCGGACCTAAGCCTCTTGATTTTCCGATCAAGTTGGTTTTCCACTTCAGCTTTATAGATCTTGAAAAAGTTCAAAGCCTCATCCTTAGATTTCAGAAGATACACACGGCAGTATCTAGTGGAGTCGTCAATTAATGTCATGAAATATTTCTTTCCACCTTTTGTCAAAACACCATTCATTTCACATAGATCTGGATGTATAAGTTCTAGTGGTGCAAGATTTCTCTTCTCCGCAGTCACGTGAGACTTACGAGGTTGCTTAGCTTGCACACACACTTGACACTTAGATCCCTTAACAGTGATGAAACTAGGGATTAAGTTTAACTTCGCTAGTCGCGACATGCAACCAAAGTTAACATGATAGAGACGTGAATGCCACACATTTGATTCACTATTGTTGCAAATATGATTAACAACTTTATTGCGAACGTCTGATAAAGATAAACAAAACAGGCCTCGTGACTCATAGTCTTTACCAACAAAGGTTCCATACTTAGATATTACAAATTTATTTGACTCAAAGACAAGCTTGTAGCCATCTCTACACAGAAGAGATCCGCTAACAAGATTTTTATTGACGGAGGGGACATAATGCACGTTCTTCAGCCGCACGATCTTCCCCGGAGTAAACTTCAGATCGACCGTGCCAACACCACGAACAGAAGCACTTGAACCGTTGCCCATTAGCACGGTTGAAGTCCCCGCGGTCTGATAAGATGAAAATATGGAAATATCACCGCATACATGCACATTAGCACCCGTGTCAATCAACCAATCAGGAGAATGACATACTGAAAGAATAGTGGGAAATATACCATACCCAACATCCTTCATGTCAATGTCTCCGATGACAACATTAGCCATCTTGCCGCCTTTCCCAGGATGACGCTTGTCATAGCGATTAGGACAACTAGGAGCCCAATGATCAGGATCTCCACACACATGACAAGCACCTTTCTTCTTGTCACTCTTCTTCTTGAAGTTCGTGTGTTGTACACTCTTGTTCTTCCCATCAAACTTTGCTTTACCATCAAGCTTGCCCTTGTTCTTGAACTTGTGGGTCTGGAAGTTTTTCTTCTGTACCAGATTGGCACTAGATCCTCAGCTCAATACCTCGAGCACGTGTGTCCTTTGCTCTCGCCTTTTCTTCCACATCAAGAGTACCAATGAGATCCGGGACGGAAAACTCCTGTCTCTTATGCTTCAGTAAGGTAGCAAAGTTCCTCCACGAAGGAGGAAGCTTAGTGATGATACCCCCGGCAACAAACTTGTTCGGTAGGATACAATTGAAGTGCTCAAGTTCTCTAGCAAATGACTGTATCTCATGAGCCTGCTCAACCACGGAGCGCTCTTCAGTCATCCTGTAATCATAGAATTGCTCCATGATGTACAGTTCAGTGCCGGCATCCGAGACCCCAAACTTGGCCTCGAGTGCGTCCCACATATCTTTTCCATTGTCAATTGACACATAAGCATCAACTATGTTCTCACCAAGAACACTCAAGAGAGCAGCCTTAAATAAGGTATCCATTTTCTGAAAAGCTTGTGCATGTTGGGCATCTTGCTCTCCTTCAGGTTTGCCAAGAGTGGCGTCATAGCAACTCATGGTTTGAAACCATAAGACTGCTCTCACGCGCCACCTCTTATAGTGGATACCCTCAAACATAGGAGGTCTCATGGAAGCAGCAAAACCATTTGAGGTAAATTGCCTATAATAAGGTTTTTGGATTGTTGGAAATATGAGGAATTTACCGAATGATTTTATTAACAGAAATAGTAGATAAAACATGACTAGTATAGCAGTGATAAAACAAGTCATGCGATTTGACAAAGTGAAGGTAAATAACATCTGCATATATGAGCTAGAAAGGATCATCTCTCGAGTAGACAGTAGATCAAGATGCATATATGAGGTAGATCCTACATGTGTAGGGTAAACACTAGAAGAAAGAACTGTGGCAGGACCTCTAACAGGAAAAACAAGAACACGTACTGGACAGCAGCCGGAGCAGAGGCACTGGACTTGGGGTCGGTGTCCTCCATGTCGTTGAGGAGGTTGTCGACGTCGGGGAAGTAGTCGTCGGAGTCCGGGGCATCCGTGATGAAGAAGTCAGTAGTCGCGCAGAGCGCTCCCCAAAAACCTTATCACCCTTCTCCCGTCCTGGACTCAAAAGGTGCAGTTTCGGAGGCCTACTGTCCCGACCTGCGGTGCACGCCGCAGGCCGGGATGGGGAAGAACGTAGCAGCAGCGTAGTGCTCAGGAACTTGTGGCGAGAGGAGGAAGAGATTCTGGTGCGTCTCTCTGAGAGGAGCGACCTTCCTTTTATAGGCGCAAGAGAAGGAGGCGAGAGGCTGCGCCGGGAGCTGAAGGAAACGCGGGAGACGAAACGAACAAGCAAACATCGGCTCGGCTCATTCCCGCAACCCGCGGAGCGTCGTGACGAGGCATGGCGTGGCGAGGCGGGCAGCGGAGGAGGAGCGCGCGTGGATGTCCCTCTTGTTCTCATGCTCATACAAGTGGGGAAAGAACCTCCCTTATAAGGAGGTCCAACTCCCACTCAACTAGCAATGTGGGACTTAATATTAGTAGTATCCCTTGCCTTGGACAAATGGGCTAAGTGGGCCTCTAGGATTTATTTAGGAATTTCTGAAATAGTTATTGGGCTGTCCCAAAATAGACTAAATTCCAGCACCTGCCCCCAGCGAGATCCGCGGGTCACAACACCACGCAGGTTGCTTTTGCACTTTCTGTAGCCTTCTTAAGCCGCTCCGCTTGTGGAGAGAGGCAGATTATTGTAATTCCGGGCTGTGCCCTTGGAGCCGCCGTGTTCCGGCTGGCTAACCCTAGCTGAAATTCCTCCAGATCTGGAATGAAAATCCTCCAACTTCCCGTGCAAATTAGTGTTTTTCCTCTGTTTTTCTGAATTCTAGCGATAGTCCTTAGTTCGATCCTGTCAGTGCGTTTGGCCTGAATATGTGTCGCCCATCTCCAGTCTAATAGGAGTAAATTTTATTTTTCCTTTTCACCGTATGGGTTGTTTCTGTTGTGGTACAGTGGTCTCGGTTTTGACGGCAGGTCCGCAGCGCATGAAGTCAAACGTCTCACAGTGCTGTGGCTTGTGACGTTTTTGCGCTTGGCGAATGGCGGACAGAGCGGACTGCGGCCTCCGGAGTCCGGAGAGGGAGACGTACAGGTGCGCCGCATCCATACATATCGTGGCTCTGTTCTGTTGAGCAGTTGAGCAAAAGCCTCGACTGGTCCGTGCGTCCACGCCACAAACCGGAGGGTACGTGCTCCTGCCACCTAGGAGGCGTCCTGCCTGTACTTTTGTAGCCAAAAGGAGAGAAAAACGAGACGATCTTTTGGTTGGTAGCCACGACGCGGACGGCGAGCTCAACTGAAAGAAAGAGCAACGGCACGGGGCCGTGGCGGGTGCTCGCTGAGTCCCTGTCACCGAAGTGTTTTTTTTTTGTGGAAACTGTCACGGGAGATTTCGACGTTTCTTCTACCTCCTTTTTATGTGCCCACATGAAGAGATATTGCTTAGCAAGCTGCTACAGTTAATGAGTATTGTATGTTATCCTACTGCGATTCGATTAATCAGTATTTTCTTTATGTAATTATGCTGTCCTGCTTACGCTAATCAAGTGGCCCGGAGGGCGAGACCATGGCACACCGGCGTTTGTCAGCCGGTCCAAAGCGTACACACTCCGTTGAGCACAGAAAGACCGAGTCACCGGTGCCAACCCTGAACCCAGAACCCTAACCCCTAACCCTTTTTAAGGTCCCCATCGATAAAGGTGACAAGATGTCCTATGTGACAGCCCGCGTGTGGCAAACGGGAGCTGCTGTCGCAAATTCAAGAAAATTCATGAAATAAAAAAAAGAATTGAAAAAAATATTTTTTAATTCAGAAAATCTCAAACAATGTTCGCGAATTTTTTTTTACAAAATCAATAAATATTCATGAATTTCAAAAAGGTTTGTGAAATTTTAAAAGTGCGTGTAAATTTTAAAATTTTCCATAAATTTACAAAAATATTGATGAATTTAAAAAATAAGAAAGCAAAATGAAAAGAAAAAAGAAGAAAGCACCCGCCATGCCCAGTTTGTTGTTGTTTTCTCCTACCGTGGGTACCTAGTTTGTTATTTTTTTTTGCTTGCTCCCTCAGTGTAAGTTTCGTTAGCTGTATTTTTCTTATGTTTGTTTATTGGTTGGACCAGTCCCGTTTTATTGGTATTTTTTCTCCCTTTTGTTTTGTTTTCTTCACCATTTTTTTCTTTCTTTCTAACTTCATTTTTCTTTGTTTCCTTATTGGATTTCTTCGTTTCTTTCTTGGTTTTCACTGTTTATATTTTTTGCAACAGGTTTTCTTTGTTTTTCTTCCTGTTTTCGTTGGTTTCTTTGTTTTTCTTTCTTTCTCTGCTGGTTTCCACTCAAGTGCATTGCTTTTTTTTGGTTTTATATATTTCTTCGGTTCTCCTTGTTTCTTTCTCGGTTTTCTTTCTTTCTTTTACTTTGTTTATTTGTAAATTTTCAGTGACTTTCTCTTTCTCTTGTTGACTAGAGCTGGTTTTTTTTAACACATCTCTACTTACTTCAGGACACAATATACATTCCTGGTATAAACATAATTTATTATTTAATACATGTTGAACATTTTTTAATACACAATGTACATTTTTCTTTACATATATGATTTTATGACTTTTTTTATACATGGTCAAATTTTTGAAAATACACATTGAACATTTGATGACACAAATATTTTTTCACTTTGCATAATTATTTTTAAAATTTCACAGACATTTTTTGTAAACACTTGAACATTTACTTAAAATTCACATACAGTTTTTAATGTCAATAAACATGTTTTTACCTATGCAGTCCTTTCTTTACATTGTATAAACATTTTCTGTGTCGATGTCGAACATTTTTCCAATACATGATTAACATTTTATCTAGATATATATTTTGATGTCAACTTCTTTTCATACACATTCCACGTTTCACGTATACACCTGGAATTTTTTATATACATGTTTAACATTATTTTTGAACTAATATTTGTTTATGTCTGCCATTTCCCAAACATATTGTAAGTTTTTTTGTATACATCAGGAATATTTTTTATATACATTTTTAACATTTTTCATTTAAATGATAACATTCTTTCAAACATATTTTTTGATGTCTACTTTTATAAACATTGCATATTTTTTGTATACGTCATGAACATTTTTCTATAAAGATTACTAAGGTTGTTGACATATGTGATTTATATTTTTTAAACTTAAATTTAAAATGATTTTTATAATAGATGTAATTAGAATAGTTCAAAATATAAGAAAAATAAAGCAAAAAATGAAACTTAAAATGTAAACAAATGGATAAAAAAGGAGCACTAAAGGCCTATGATCCATGATGGACCGGCCCTTTTTGCGGCTGCTTGAAATGAGACGTACCTATTGTCTCGCGCTCTCTCCTCTAATCCCAACTCGACACGGCTGGACGGGTTAGTGTTCTTCTGATGCTGCAAATTGAATGCAGATTTGCAATGGCTAAAGAAAGGACGGAAGATATGTGAGGCTTACCAGCTCGGGGGCGTTCTTGAGGAGCTCAAGTGTGGCACACACGGTGATGGGAACCCTGACGGCCACCATCTTGATCCTCCAATAATCTAGAGAATAGGTAGCCAAGAGTTCATAACTCTGTCCAAACTTCAAAAATCATGAAGGGTTGCGCTTATTCGCTGCTCATACAAAAATACATGTAAGTCTCTATCCGTTGCCAAGTCTAATTACAATAAGGGAGGCATAATCGCACCCGTGATACTTATCGCAGCAGGCGATGCATATCAGTGGCGGGCGGCGAATAAGGGTGGCGACCCTTGAACCGAGCCGCTAATGGCCCAGCTCACTCTGGCGCTCAGTTACACAGGTTTGCGTTGCATTTTTTTCTCTTCGGTTTCCAGTTTATTTTTTCTAAAATAATCAACTGTTGGACCTTTTAAACTGATCTAAATAAAAATCATTTTTGAGAATACATATAAATGAATAAATAAAGTGTGTATTAGAAACAGATCGCTGAATATAAAATTATGTCATCATATACGAACAAATGTTACTTATGTATTTGAAAAATATTCATCGTATATTAGAAAATATGTTCATCATATATTAGAAAAAATACAAAAGGGTGAAAAAATTAAAAAAATGTAAAGGAGAACTGCACAGAAAAAGCACACGCGTTTTCTTCACTGAAAAAACCCAACATCCACTGTACGAACGAAAAAAAAAATATGCCAGGGAAGAAACGACACCGAGTGTCTCCGTGACCGATCCACGCCAGTCGTCCACACCCCGCCGCGAACTAACGATTCCAAGCCATGCGCGAGGTCAGCGCCGCCGCCCATCCAAGTCGTCCCGCGCCGGATAGCCAAGAGCGAAGGAGAGGGACACTAGTTGCCGACCACCACAAGGGGCTTTGCCCTGGCGGTGGAGGAGAGAGGGGGCGGAGGTGAGGGAGGGGGCGGCGGCGCCATATGTCGTCCACGGGGGACGACATAGGGGGCAGCTTTTCTACGGGTCAGGTTATGGCACAAAGGAAACTACTTCACGGCCGACCCTCCAGGTCGCCATAAAAGAAACAAGGGTCTGTCTAGCACATCAAATTGACTCAATCGAACTAGAAAAAAAAATACTTACACGAATCTTAGCGCAAAATGAAGATAGGAACCATAATAATAACCGGGCGAATAAGGTTTGAAGTACATTATGTAAGCCGCTCAACAAATCAGAAATTTTCCTCCTAAGAAGATCTAGAAATTTTCCTCTTATCAATTCTGCCTAGTGCGCGGACATCGGTCCAGCAACGAACTGCTGGCCGCCGTCCATGTGTTCGAAGAAATCGATCATGTCCCCGTCCTCCATCTCGAGTTCCGCCGGGGTCTTGTTGCCGCGCAACCGTACGCCCTCGAACAGGAAGACGCCGGTGCCGTACGTCACGTCGGGCACCTTGTGGTACCACGCGTCCAGGAGGACCTGGAGCTTGTCCGTCCTGCTCATGGTGTGCCGGAGCACCTTCTCCTGGCTCACCACCTTGATCGTCACCAGCAGGGGCTTCACCGCCGCCTTGGAGTCTCTCCCGCTTGGCGGCGACATGGCTTGGAGTTCTGTTGCGTGGAACGGATGCCACGAGGTAGCCTGGATTTATAAAAGTTAGCTTTGATTTGCTTCCTAACAGCCGTTTCCAAATCTCAACTCCGATCAATGCGCCCAAGGGAAATCCCTTATTTCTGGGAAATAATCTGGTCTGTATCCAACAAATAAATGTATAGTAGCAAACCCATGAATTTCCCTGGCCAGCAGGGGCCTGCATGCAGCGATCCACTAGGCAAAGTGCATCTAGAGGCCCGGCAAATCTCAAATCAGACCCCAGTCCCAACTATGAACTGAGAAGAAAAGGTAAGAGGATCCATGTTAAAACTCCTCCATTTATAATCAGATAGCGTACATGGATTTTGACAGAGATTTACACGGAATTTAGATGCTAACTTATCTGTTCCGATCCTTATTAGATTTGCTAGTAAAGGTCGGCCGGGCTATAGTAGACATCAGACAAGCTTAACCGGGAATGCTAGGATGGCTGACCCAAGAAATTTGCACCGAAGATTGTTTGATTGCACCATAGGTAAAACGACTGATCTCCCTCCCCCCC